>NC_079441.1:56006137-56087931 GCF_903798145.1 Danio aesculapii
AGACCAAGCTCATGAAAACCTCTCTGGATTTCTTCACACATTTCTTTCATTTGGTCTCTCACCTCATCATCTGAGTAGGAGTAGGCTGAAGCCACTGCATCCCACATCTTACTGGCCACATTGGCTGCCTGCTTCATGCCTGATTTGAGCATATCTACTTTGGGGCCCACTAGAAGAGAGTCCATCTTGATGCCTGAAATGGAGTTGATGACAGAGCCTAGTGAGCTGCTCTGTGACGATTTTACCAGTGCGGTCAGCGATGACGACCTCTGGCCTGCAGAGCCCGGGGTCTTGGGGGACTTGACAGCAAACGTCTTTGAGCGGGTGACAGCAGGACTAGGTTTCGGATTCTCTGTTGAACTGGCCATTTTGACTGGGCCAATCGGAAGGCTTGACCTTCTTTCTAAAGACTGCTTAATTGCTGGAGAGTCTGGACAGTTTATGGATTCAGGGTTTAATCCCGGTTGCAACTCCATGCTGGGAGATCTAGCAGTCAGGGGGCTCTGGAGGCTCATGTACATCTCAATCTCATCTGCAAGATTCCTTGCCACCAGTGGTGGAAAGGTCCGTGCGGACTCCTGGCTCTGAATGGAGGTTGCGTCTTCAGTTTCCGAAGCAAAGAGTGAGAGTGGATCTGCTCCCATTTTGACATTCTCCCTCTCCACAGCTTTAGAAGAGGAGACGCCACTGCCTGGGGTTCGGCCAACTCGTTCACTGCTATTGGATTCTGTTGCTGCATTATCCCGCTTTATACTTTTCTCCACTCCCTCTGCTGCAGAAGTGAAGGATTCATGTTTGGTCTCCTGCTTATCCTCATGTTCTTCCTCTTGGAGGGCAGGGCTTAGTGTAGCCTCCACCTTGAACTCTTTAAATGGAGCCATGGTGGCAAAAGGAGGAGGAGACTGGCTGCCGGAGAACACGGCTGCAAGAATTTTTGCATCCGCACCCATGTGATCAGCACTGAGCTCCAGACTGCTTTTTTTCTGTAGCATGCCAGCTTTGCTCTCTGCACTAAAACTGCAGCTGCGCTCCATGAAGGCCTTTACCCTTTGCTGCTGTCCAGACTGCAGAAGCTGTGAATCTGTGGTTACGGTATCATCCTCCACAGACAAGGCCACATCTTCACTCTTTTTACGGGGCATGAACAGCTTACCTGTGCAAACACCTGCTGAAGACACAGAGGACAAAGAGCGGTACTTACTTTCATCAAGTCCAAAACAAATACTGTATGAAATATCAGTGCTTGCAAAATAACACTGCATCAGAGATACACATACATACATATACAGTAAGGTCCATAAATATTTGGACATCGACAATGTGGGACAATTAAAAAAAATTTGGCTCTATGAACCAATACAATGGGGTAATTTGAGGGTATTTACATCCAAATCAGGTGAACCCGTAGGAATTACAACAGTTTGCATATGTGCCTCCCACTTGTTAAGGGTCCAAAAGTAATTGCACAATTAGCTTCTAAGCTGTTCCATGGCCAGGTGTGTGTTATTCCCTCTTACAATGAACAGATAAAAGGTCTAGAGTTCACTTTAAGTGTGCTTCGCATTTGCATCTGGAAGCTGTTACTGTCAACTCTCAAGATCCAAAGAGCTGTCACTATCAGTTAAGCAAGCCATCATTAGGCTAAAAAAAAAACATCAGAGAGATAGCAAAAACATCAGGCATGGCCAAAATAAATGTTTAGAACATTCTTAAAAAGAAAGAACCAGAACCAGTGAGCTCAGCAACACCAAAAGACCCGGAAGACCACGGAAACAACTGTGGTAGACGACCAAAGAATTCTTTCCCTGGTGAAGAAAACACCTTTCACAACAGTTGGCAAGATCAATGTATGTGTGTCAAAGTCAACAATCAAGTGAAGACGACACCAGAGTGAATACAGAGGGTACACCACAAGGTGTAAACCATTAGTGAGCCTCAAAAACAGGAAGGCCAGATTAGAATTCTAAAAAGCCTGGGACAGTGCTGGAACAACATCTTATGGACAGATGAGATCAAGATCAGCTTGTACCTGAGTGATGGGAAGAGAAGAGTATGGAGAAAGAAAAGGAACTGCTCATTATCCTAAGCAGTGAAGCATAGTGATAGTAGTGACATGGCATGGGCATGTATGGCTGTCAATGGAACTGGTTCTCTTGTATTTATTGATATGTGACTGCTGACGAAAGCAGCAGGATGAATTCTGAAGTGTTTCATGCAATATTTTCTGCTCATATTAAGCCAAATACTTCAGGAGTCATTGAACAGCGCTTCACAGTGCAGATGGAAAATGACTCAAAGCATACTGCAAAAGCAACCAAAGAGTATTTGAAGGGAAAGAAGTGGAATGTTATGCAATGGCCAAGTCAATCCCCTGACCTGAATCCGATTGCGCTTGCATTTCACTCGCTGAAGATAAAACTGAAGGAAAATGCCACCAAGAACAAGCAGGAACTGAAGACAGTTGCTGTAGAGGCCTGGAAGAGCATTACCAGGGATGAAACTCAGTGCCTGGTGATGCCTGTGTGGTCCAGACTTCAGGCTGTGGGAGGCACATATGCAAACTGTTGTAATGACAGTTGTAATGACCTGATTTGGATGTAAATACCCACAAAAGAAATGTTTCATTTCATTGTGTTTGTGTATAGAACCAAAAATGTTTTTTTATGGACCTAACTATATATACATTTTTGTCTTCAGATGCAAAATTTTAGATTAGGGAAAGATTAAGTTTTTTTCATGGTCTTCAAAGTAAAATAACTCAGCATAAACAAATGAGGCTGGGAATAATAATTTTTGATGGAAATTTCAGATGGCACTTAGAGGTTTTTGCATCTGAACTCTTCTCTCTCACACACACACACACACACACACAAATACATATACACACACACACACACACACACACACACACACACACACACACACACACACACACACACACACACACACACACACACACACACACATATATATATATATATATATATATATATATATATATATATATATATATATATATATATATACATATATATATACATATATATATATATATATATATACTTAGATACATATATATATATATATATATGTATATGTATATGTATATGTATATGTATGTATATATATATATTGTATAGCATACATAGTATACATTTCCAGTGACTAACCAGTTTCTCCCCTGCCTGCAGTGTGGTCAAAGTGGACAGGAATATCAGTTGAGGGTTTTACAATGCTGGCTACACATGGTGCTATTTCAGCAGGGCTAGGGGGCTCTGTCACAGCTACAACACTGTCCACAGAACTGGCAATATCTTGTCCTATAAAGAGTCAAAACGGGGAAAATCTTTAAAAAAATGATCCATGACAATGTGTCGCTGTAAGAGAAACTGCATTCATGAATATGAATAAATACATATAGAAAACAATTGGGTTAAGTAAAAAGAATTAGCTTGCAATGCAGCACCATTTTGGGTGTTGGTTTCTTTGCTACTACAGGTGTGGTTGGTAGTCAGAGGTGGTGAGGTTACAGGTTCTTCTGTATGTTCCTGTGGTAACTCATCTTTAGATCCATAACCCTGATCAGACTGAGCAGCTTATTAAATCAAAAACATAAAACATGAGTCAACAGAATAAAACAGAATAATTTTGCATCACAAATTATATTTGAACCACACAGAGCTACTGTACCTGTACTGTAGTGACCGTCAAGAACATCCTCAACTAAAAGGCTGTGGGAGAAGAGAATGTGTTCCTCGACAATACAGTCTACGCTTCCGTGACTTAGCCTGTCTCCATCAGAAACTGCTGCTGTACTTGCTGAAAGCTCTATGTAAAAGCACATGCCATTTCACACGTCATTTCATAATAGTGGTAACATAAAATCCAACTAAATTATATCAGTCACTTTTTAATTATGTTAAACTTGTATAAAATGAGTTTTGCACATAAAACGCTTGTTGTATTTCTTAGTAAATCAAAATCTCATGTCCATATAAACATATTCTAAAGTGCTCCTCGTTGAAAACTTTAAATAAAAAATCTTTACCTGCCATTTCTGAACATTACGCTTACAATTATAATATAATATTTAGCCAGGTGTTCCACAAATGTGTACTAAATATTTTAAGTGAACTTCATCATCATCATCATCATCATCATCTACTGTCAGGCATCCGGACAGGAATACAGGACATCTTTTCTGACCAGAATGGAGACTAAAATTTATCCTCAGAAGAGAATCCAGAGGGGAAAGGAGGACGAACCTGTACCTGTGCTTTTCAGAGAAGGTCCTCTTTGAAGAGTGGTCCCACGTAATGCCTGTTTAAACTGCACCACTCCTCGCACAAGGTTTCTCATTTTGGTCCACATGAAAAGACCGCTACGGTTGCGGCTTGGCCAAGGACTTTCCAGAACAGCCTGGACAAAGCAGAATCATATACAGGTCAGGGGACTGACATGACATTTACAATGCTCCCTGTTCACAGGAGGAACAGGAACCCATTTTATTTAAGATGCTAAATATTTAAGTTATTAGATGAAAGATCTTTGCTGTGGCATGAAAAATACAAGAACTGCAGTACACTAATCTAATACAGGCAGAGCGTGATTAATTTAAGGGATGGATGGGAGCCCCAGGGCCCAAGCAAGGAAATGCCTGTTGTAATTAGCTGTGGAGGGAAAGAAACATACAGAAGAATTGGCAATTGAGTTTCCGTTTGAAAGTGCATTGTCTACAGATCTATGGTAACATGGAAAATAAAACCAATATGTCATGTAACATCCTGTGAAGTCTCCAGTGAAATGTAACCTTCTCAGTTGAGTAACATCAAGCACAGGTTGCAGGCATAATAGAGGAGAATAGTTAAAAAATGTGCACTGATTTTGATGTGAAACTATCCACTATTTAATTGGACTAGTATTTTGTCCAGAAGTAAAGGTTTAAGGGATCAAATGACTTCATGGATTTTTTTCTTATAAATATGCTCACTTTACAAAACATTAATTAATCATTCCAAATCAACTGAGTTATGTGGTGTGAATTAATGGTGGGTTATTGTTATGTTTTAAATAATCTTTTCCAATGAAAACAACAACAAAAACTGAGAAAATTTAAAAGAGAAAAGAAACAAAAAATGTCTTTCTAAGGTAAGTGTAAAGTTTTCTTTTGCGGTAAACTATTCATTTCTGCTTCTGGAAAATGTGTGCATATAGTTATTGAAGCTTACATTAATTAGGGTTAATGTATTGACATTTTTAATGTGTAGCCTTTTTTTATAGTTTGATTACAACTTTTAATTTTTGTCTAAGAAACTGCTGTGGCACCAAGACAGACTTGAATTCTAAATCTCAGGTCTGTATCTGGCAACAAACAATTATGAAAATACTTAAATGTCAGATTATTTTACTAATTTATCGTTAATAAGATGACAATTCCATAAATATGCCTTCAGGTTCAAAGCACCAGAGCAAATCTTAAAAATTAACTTTATGAACTCTGGAATATTATTTAATTCATGTTTAAATCATCTGCAAATTGGACCATGAAAAAAAATAATGCTAATCAAAGCAAATTATGATAGTAGGTAGTGCTGTCGCCTCACAGCAAGAAGGTCATTGGTTTGAGCCTCGGCTGGGTCAGTTGGCGTTTCTGTGTGGAGTTTGCATGTTCTCCCTGCGTTTGCGTGGGTTTCCTCCGGGTGCTCCAGTTTCCCCCACAGTCCAAAGACATGTGGTATAGGTAAATTGGGTAGGCTAAATTGACCGTTGTGCATGAGTATTAGTGAGTGTGTATGGATGTTTCCCAGAGATGGGTTGTGGCTGGAAGGGCATCCGCTGCGTAAAACAAATGCTGGATAAGTTGGCGGTTCATTCCGCTGTGGCGACCCCAGATTAATAAAGGGACTAAGCCGACAAGAAAATGAATGAATGAATGTATTGCGGTATCAATACGCAAAGAATCAGGCGTCTTCATTGCTCTGAGGATTAGTGATGTAGCCCACTTTTAACTAGTGAGAATTTCCTTACCTTGTTGTAGTATCCATAAGTAATAGCGTTGGGTTCAACTCCAGCCTTTTTCATCTCCATTAAGACACGCACAGCCATGACGGGCATCTCCCACAGACCACATAACTGCATCACCACACGGTAACACACCTGCCAAACACATGCAGTGAAATACTCAGACTATAAACAGCCTTTTTTTATTTCAAAAAATTATTTGAACTATATATTGTGTAGCTCCACTTTTTGGAGGAGTGGAGAGCATGAGACTGTGAGACTCCAGGGACAAACGAGTCTTCGCTTCAGCCTCCTGTGCCTATACTGCAGCTCTGCACAAGACGTTTGGCCAGAGGAGAAATGGTCGTGACCAACTGAGCCTGGTTTCTCTCAAGGTTTTTTAATCTTTCACTTTCGCCAATTGGCGATGTTTTTTCCTCGCCGCTGTCACCACTGGCTTGCATGGTTCAGAACTTGTAGAGCTGCGCATCGATGGATTTGCTCTTCAGTGTTTGAACTCTCAGCAGTGAATATTAAACCACACTGAACTGAACTGAACTAAACTCTGAAATCTGAACTGACACGGTTTCAATTTACTATAATCATCTATTTGAAGCTGCTTTGACAATCTACATTGTAAAAGCATTATATAAATAAAGATTAATTGAATAGCTTTTATTTAGGGGTAGCCAACATGGGTTATTAAACACCACCAGTGACAGTAAAACAAACTGGAACAACAATCAAGAAAAAAAATCTGAATTCATTCACAAGTTATTGTATAACCAACTTAATAAATCAGTTTTATTATTTAACTGAATAAAAAGCTTTAAAATAGTCACAGGTACTGCATTCTTGACTGTCACAGATATGGTCTGTATCGTGGACTAAGTTCTTATCAGTTTTCATGTAGATTGTCCCTGTTTTTGATGCCAGTCATTTCCATAGTTACTGATTTTGCTCCACACCTGGGAATCATTTAGTTATTCATTTTCATGCTGCGGTCACACTAGAGTTTGAGCTTGCGAAATACGGCACTGTGAAAAGGGGCGGGATTAAACAAGATGATTAGACATTTAAAAAAGCAAGCGATTAGTCCATGTTTTAAATTTCTGTCCAGAGAGGTCATGTTTTGATCTTCGATTGGTCTTAAGCAATCATGCGATGTGATTTCGCAGGTCAGAGTTCACCAAGCTTGAACTTTCCAATGCAGCGAACTGCGGAACTTGTCACACGAGCTTGCGTTTCCGGTCTGATGCATTCGTGTACGTATAAATGGAAATCTATAGGGCAAAAATAGCAGTGTGACCGCAGCTTTAGTTGTATTTAATGCCCTTTCACAGTTATGCCATGATCACACTAGAGTTTGAGCATGCAAAATTCTGTCGTATGGCGCAGTGAAAAGAGGCAGGATTAAACAAGATAATTAAAAGTTTAAAAAGTGAGCGATTGGTCCATATTTAAAATTTCTGTACAGAGAGGTCATGTTTTGATGTTCGATTGCTCTCACGCAGTCACATGATGTGATTTCACAGGTTAGAGTTCACCAAGCTTGAACTTTGCAACACATCCAACTGCAAAACTTGCCACACGAGCACACGTTTCCGGTCAGTCGCATTTGCGTGCGCATGAATGGAAGTCTATCGGGGATAAAAGTGAAGTGTGACCGAGGCTTTATGCTGCATCTGAAACTGTCCCACCCATACCCTCATTAAATATTCCCTCCAATTAAAAGAGTGAATTTGAGCCCTGGAAAAGAAGCTGTTTTGTTTGTACTTTGCTGGTTGATAAAACCCTCAAAGGTATTAGATTCTTCTTGGTCAGAACCTGTGATAGCTATTTACACTTAGCAAGCTGTCTATTAGTTAATGAAAGAGTACTTTAATTTCTGTCCTTTATACAAATGTTACTTTATTGAAATAATATTTTAAAATGAAACTTGCAATAATACGCTTCCACTATGGATGATATTTTGTGGTCAGACTTGTAAATTGATTCGAAGCGCAAACTCTCATGGTGCATTATGAGTATTTTCTAACTGTGTACATTGGTTGGGCACTCATTGTTGTGGTGCATTGTGGAAATTATTGAGTGGTTTTGGACACCGCTAGAAATGGATGTTGCTTTACATAGTGCACTATTTAAGGTTATAGGTGGCAATTTCAGATACAGCCATAGTATTATTCTTGAAACTGAATAGTGATAGTAATATAAAATAATGGTAATATACTTGATCCTGCCTCAACTCTCCCTTGTTGCAACCAATGCTAACATAATTGCCATAAGATATACAGGTGCTGATCATATAAATACAATATATTTGAAAAGTTGATTTATTTCACAAATTCCATTGAAAAAGTGAAATTTGTATAATGATTACATTCATTCCACACATATTTCAAGTGTTTATTTCTTTTAGTTTTGATGACAACTTATGAAAACCCCAAATTCAGTATCACAGAAAATGTGAATATTTGGAAAAGGTTCAGATTTTAACCACCTGGTGCCATTCTCTAATCAGCTAATTAACTCAAAAAAGGCCTTTAAATAGTATCTCAGTCTAGTTCTGTAGGCTACACAATCACAGGGAAGACGGGTTACACCTTGCACAAGGAGAGCAAGGCAAAAAAATCATTGCAAAAGATGCTGGCTGTTCACAGAGCTCTGTGTCCAATTACATTTATAGAGAGGTGAAGGAAAGAAAAAGATGTGGTAAAAAAAATTTTAAAAAAAGTGTACAAGCAAATGGGGATAACCGCACCCTGGAGAGAATTATGAAACAAAACCCATTCAAAATTGTTTAGGAGATTCACAAAGAGTGGACTTCAAGAACTGCTACGCACAGACGTATGCACGACATGGGTTTCAGTTGTCGCTTTCCTTGTGTCAAGCCACGATTGTACAACAGACAGTGCCAGAAGCATTTCGCCATGGGCTAAAGACTGGACTGATGCTGAGTGGTCCAAAGTTATGTTCTCTGATGAAAGTAAATTTTCCATTTTCTTTGGAAATTAGGGTCCCAGTGACTGGAGGGAAAGATGAGAGGCACACAATCCATGTTGCTTGAGGTCCAGTGTAAAGTTTCCAGCCAGTGATGATTTGGGGTGCCGTGTCATCTGCTGGTGTTGCTTCACTGTTTTCTGAGGTCCAAGGTTAGCGCAACTCTATACCAGGACGTTTTAGAGCACTTCATGCTTCCTGCTGCAGACCAACTTTATGGAGATGCAGATTTAATTTACCAACAGGTATTGGTACCTGCACACAGTGCCAAAGCTACCACTACCAAGGTATCCCTGTACTTAATTGGCTAGCAAATTCGCCTAACCTTTACCCCATTGAAAATCTATGGGGTATTCTGAAGAGGAAGATGAAATATGGCAGACCCAACAACGCAGAAGAGCTATAGGCCACTATCAGAGCAACCTGGGCTCACATATCACCTGAGCAGTGCCACAGACAGATCGACTCCATGCCACGCCGCATTGCTGCAGTAATTCAGGCAAAAGGAGCCCCAACTAAGTATTAAGTGCTGTGCATGCTCTTACTTTTCAGTTGGCCAAGATTCCTAAATGTCCTTTCTTTGTTTTAGACTTTATCAAAGTTTTTAAAGTTTTTCATTTTTCAAGTTTTCTGAGATACTGAATTTAGGGTTTTCATTATTCATTCATTTTCTTTTCAGCTTAGTCCCTTTATTAATCTGGGGTCACCACAGTGGAATGAACCACCAACTTATCCAGCATATGTTTTACACAGTAGATGCCCTTCCAGCTGCAACCCATCACTGGGAAAGGGTTTTCATTAGCTTTTCATCAAAATCATTAAAAGAGATAAAGACTTGAAATATATCAGTCTATGTGGAATAAATGTATACAAGTTTCACTTCTTGAATGGAATTAGTGAAATTAATAACCTTTTTGAAAATATTCTAATTATATGATCAGCACCAGTACATGTAAACCTAAGATGTATACACATTCACGCAAATATATTATCATTGTACCTCGTCAAGCACTTCCACCTCAGAGCTCCTCATCTTGAGCAGAACATTGAAGGCCTGCTGCATGGCACGGGGTTTGGACTGTGCAGTACGCATGCGAGCAGGAAGACAGATGAACCACAGACTATAGCAGTGACTACTCAGACACTTTGCCCACTGGGGTGGATTGGAGTAGAAACGCTTCGCTAATTTGTAGGCCATTTTGATTTCCTGTGTGTAAAAAAAAAATTAAATAAAAATCATGTTTTAGCTTTGAGACCCGTTTAAAGGGCGTTCTATATTAAACAATCTTGAAGTGCAGGAGTATATTAGAGGAACTAATTAATCAAACACACAAACTTTTTGTAAATATACTTTCTGCAAGTCATTAAGCAATTCATTCCTTTTGAAAAGCACCTCAGTGGAAATTGTTTTATTTTTCAGCATGAAAAAAATCCCAAACACATTGATGCATTGAAATCATACTTGAAAAGGAAACTGATGAAACACAGACAGTCATTAAATGTCCTCTACAGACCACAGAGTGTTTGAGGAAGTTATTCTATGATTGGTAAAGATCAGCTGATGGTGGTTTACATTTTAACCACTGCACATAAAATGAATGACTCTGAGTAACTGCTATTACAACACAGACTGCCTGAAACAAAAGACTGCACAAAAAGACACTGAAATCAATCACAGTACACTGAAAATACTAGGCTAACATTTTCTGGATGACTTAATTTTTCAGGAGATCCTATTTATGCTTTCAATTAACATTATCCACTATATATATATATATATATATATATATATAAAACAAACGTTCGGAAAATTATTTTGCATGATGTTTCACTATTTTACTATTTTAGAATTGTTGATGTTTAAGGTATGAGGTATGTCCATAGATTTATTAATTACTTATTATAACACCAAGTGTCAATTCAAATATAAGCATTGAGAGTTGTTATACAGATGAGGGCAGATGGCCGAAATTTTGTGCATTTTATCTCCTGCTTTGAGTTATAAAAAATAATAAGAAAGAAACTTGTACAGTGTACATATAAATATAGTGGAGATTGAAGCAAAAGAACAGCCTACAATTTCCGAAATTTCAAGGTCATCGTTTAGTCTTATTTAAAGTTATCTCAAATTAAGTAAAATAGCAGTTTTAAAGGGATTGTTCACAGAAAAATGAACATTTCCAAACCATTTACTCACATTCAAATGGTTCAAAACTTTTATGAATTTCTTTGTTCTGTTGAACACAAATCAAGGTTTTCTGAAGAACTTTGGAAAAAGCAGTCATCGGCATCCATTACTAGAAACAAAAAATACTATGCAAATATTCTTTTGAGTTCAACAGCAGTGTTGCTAACTTAGCGTCACTAGATTTAGCAACTTTCTTTCAAAACAGCATCTAGTGACAAATCTAGCGACTCTTGGGCCAAAGTCCTGCAAGCATGAGTTACTGCTTCACGGGTACAGTTCCTCTCCCTGCATCCACTCTGGTCAGTGAACGCTGATAGCGGAACATTCTGTTGCTCAGATGCAGACATGAATGAGCTGTGCGTGTTGACACAGAACAATCATATATCTGCTGCTTAAATTGAAACTATTTTACTATTTATTCTACTCTATCAGGTATATCACTCACAATAACACAAATGTAGTGAAACGTAGTATCTTCCGAACTACATCTGAGAGATTACACTGTACTAAAAACACTGCACATTATTTTAATGTATTCAAAGAACTACTAACTTCGTTAAACCGATATACATATATAAACCATTTATATTAGTCAACATTCGAAGTGAATCAGTTTTTGTTTTTCAAAATTGGCCAATAGGACAAGAATGTGTGTTGTTCAATAGTTTTAAGACAACTTTAATGAAGTGTGATGATCCTCTTCAAATGTTGACTAGAGTGCGTGTGGTGCAAATATAAATACTACTTATTAAACACAATAGAAACAGTTAAAAATAGGACATGATGACGTCAGTAATACTCACATACATCATTTAGTGACTTTTAGTGACTTTGAGCAAAGCTTTCGATTGAAAATAGCTGACAACACTGTTCAACAGAGGAAAGAAACGTATAGAGCCCCTATTATGGGTCTTTGAAAAGTACCTTTCATGCAGTGTGCAACACAGGTCTAAGTGAATGAAAACATTTAGCTGAGGATTAAATCTGAAAGTGCACCTTGTTTTAAAATATAAATTTTTTAAATAAAAGATTCAACCCAGAGTCATTTAAGTGATTCATCGTTCGTCCGGATCTTTTGCCTGTTCATATTGATGTTGACACGAAACAATACCAAATATGAAGTGCCGGATCCGGTAAAACTTGAACGCACCTTTCCCTTCAAACACTAGCAGAGTGCGGGTGTGTGTGGGACTGATCATGACAGAAGATGAGTAATGAGTGAATGTTCTGGTGATTAATGCAATAATCTACCCTGCAAAGTGGGATTCGTCAACCGTTTGTTAAAAGAAGGATCAGAAAAGACTACTGACGTATGGGACTTTGTCAGAGCTTGACAGAAACTTACCAGTACACAGTTCATGGATAAGTTTTTTCCTCCAGTTCACAAGTGTAAGTAAGTGCAATTAAAATGGTTGCCTCCTTGTTTTGTCTAGCTTCCAAAATATGTATTTAATTGTGTTTTGTTACTTGTAATCACTCCACGTGGCTTGTACAGTATCTGTTTAACTCTTTATATTCACATATTGCATCTAAAACCATATTAAAAAAGCGACGCATGCCACTTTGTTTACGAATTTAAATGAGTTTGTGAGCTCGCGATACTCTGCTGTTTGTCGTTGCTATGGCCACCATCAGGCTTTCCTACACGCGTGTGGCAGTCAACTTTCAAAATAGTTGAGCTTTTGCCACTGTGTGGATTATTATTGAATGTGTGTCATGGTTAAAAATAGAGCAATATGCTGGTGTTTAACTGCATTGCTTTAATGCACTCCTGCATTGGGCTCACACATACACTCTGACTACTTCAAAAATGTTGATAAGCAGTGGTGGGCATTTCTCTCTATCTCGCGCTGAACGCAGTCGACCGATCACAACAGACTGGGTCATCGGACCAATCAGAGCAGTTTAGCATTGTGCTAAGGAGGGCTTTGGGAACAGATGAATTGCTGCATGATTCATATGCGAGTCGTTGGGATTATTAGGTAAAAATAAATGCATATTATAAAACAATGTGTTTTTTGACCTTGCATGCATATCAGCCTGTTGTTGAAGACCCCCAACACCAAAATATGACCTTTTATAATGCATAAAAGGGGCTCTTTAAACTGATTTGGAACAGGTGAAGGATAAATGATGTAAATGATGACAGAATTTTCTTTTTGTCCACTGTAGACTGCACACATTTTGAGCAATGAGGAGCAATGTTTTGAGCAATGTTACTTCTACAGTAGGTGGGAAATCTATATCTGTTTATAAATTGTACATTCATTTTGATATCCACTGTATGCAGGTGTAATGAGTGAAATGTAAATCTATAGTGCATAGGCTCTGTAGTATATAAGCATGGTTTAAGAAATTCTACAAGAATATAATTGAAGAAATTCTTCACCTGTTTTGTTCTTTTGGCCAGCAGGGCAGGACTGCTGGACACACTGGACCCTGCAGCTCTTGTGCTTAATGCTGGCCTCAGTTCTAGTGGACGATCAAACAACTCCAACCGTAAACTAGGGAAATTCTTATAACTGGAAAAACAGAGTTAAAGTGGAGCACAGAATAAAAGAAAAGCTACACAATTTGAAACAGAACCTGGTAACATTTACAAAGTTCCATCACTTAATGTATTTACTAACATGAAAAAAGTATCATCACTACATGTATTACAGTACTTATTCATTTTTGTTAATCTTAGTTAACAATAATAAAATGGACACACGCTCAAAGTACAGGAAGTTTGAAGCTGAGTATCCTGCACAAATGTGCCATTTGTGATTAAAATATATTAAAGCCATAGTTCACCCAAATCATTTAAATTCTTCCATCATTTACTCACTCTTGACTTGTACCAAGTCAGTTTTCTCGTTCTGTAGAAATGAATGAGGATCTGATGAAGAAATGAAGATATACTGAAGAATGTTGGTTTACTGAGTTCCATAGCATTTGTTTTTCCTGTTATGGATGCCAATGCTTACATTCATTAAAACATCTTTTGTGTTCAAGAGAATAAAAAAGCTCAAAAAGGTTTGGAACAAGTCAAGAGTGAGAGAATGATGGCAGAATTTTTTATGCTGTTAATATATTTTAAATCACAAATGCCACGTTTGCAGAAGATACTCAACACAACACAAAACGACTGACATTTAAGTGCATAATCTTTATGGATTACAACTAGATGAATCCTTATTGAGCTTTTCACTCATTCACAACAAAGACATCACTTTGCACATTAAATTGGTAAGATGTTATGCATAGTTTGTATAGAAGCTCTTTATGTTCAGATTGACTTTTTTTGCCCTGTCTTGTTGCATAATTCAGTTATGGACATATCAAACTAATGCCTTACCTACAATAGCAACACAACACAATACAAAAAAAAAAAAAAAACCTGGAAAAGAAAATGCTCTCCATTACTTTTAGAAACAGGTTGTAAATGAGCTAAATTTAGAAAAGCATGGGACAAAAAGCCTAAATGAAACAGAGAAGGCTACTACAGTGCAAACAATGCCAGTAAGAGCAATGTGCATGGCCAGTCTTTAGGCTGTACTCTGAGTGACAGACAGGTAACCAATACCCCAAGAGAAGCAAGAAAGTAGATTAAGCTGACCTTGTGCTAATCAATAAGGCTGTTTTAGAAGTGATTAGAGCTAAAGAAAGCATAAACCTCACAACGATTTAAATATTACTGCAAACACCGGTGAGACCCTACACTAAAATAATCAAGGCTACAACACTCACTCTTCCATCCTTAAACAAGTCTTTCTTAAAGATAAGAAAGATTGTAAATAATGTTTACATTTCTAATGTGTATTTCCTGTTTGTATTCTAATAAAGTGAACGGAAAGATGAATTAGTTAGTTATGATCATTGCACCATTTCTAAAATAAGAACAAAAAAAAAAAACGAATGATAATTGTGCCCTATGTCTATGTACATGTCAGTGCTGTACATTTACACTTTTAAATGTCATTAATAAAGTGGACACATTTGTTGAACTACAAGATTAGGCTAACAGATCTCTTTGAGGTAAATCTATGAGTGAATGGTAAAATCCATATAAATGCACTGTTGGTCAAGATGCAAGATAACCAAGAACAAGTTCATCCTCTATCTTTTTAAAGAAAGTTGAAGTGAGGCAGATGCACTAAATGCCCCTGTAGGCTGCTTGCAACAGGTTTCGATTTGTACACATTGGAAAGAAACATCAAACAAAGTGTTGTAAATATCAATCTGAATAATCTTATCAGTTTCTTGTTTTTTTTTTTTCATTACTGACTTTTATTTATTTACTCATCCTATTTCATAAAAAACTTGAAGCAAAGTTGACCTAAGTAGCCCTTTAAAGTCAGAATAAAATTGAGTTACGGCAGTCCTTTCTTTCTTATTGTGACAGAGTACAATATATACAGTACGAGTAGTGAAAGGGCAAAAAAGGGTAGGTTGTTTGTTTTACTTCAATAAACTGTCAATTAAAGTTTTATTCAATTAATTGTTAAAAAACTATATATAGAGGTGTGTTTTAATCAAGACAGTGGAAATACTCATTTAAAATGTTTTTGAACAACAGGCACCAGGTGTCCAAGTGTCTATGGGAAGACACTAAAACTAAACTTTGGGGGAAAACAAAGTTGTCTAAGAAACCATCTGACTTAAACCAGAAATTGGTTAAAAAAAATGTATAATAACAACAATAATTATAAGAAGAAGAATAGCAATTATAGCAATAGTAGTTATTGTTTCAGCCTATTTGAAGATCTTTTAACCTGCTACTGTACTAGGAGTAATTCTGACTCAATGATGACAAAGAGTAATTAAACTGGTATTATAAATCATGATCAAAATAAATGTTTTTGTTAGTGTTATTGAGACTTCCAATGTGTATTTTACCTGTATTTGGGAGGGGGGTCAGCACCATCTTCCAAAGGGGGTTCAGGAGGCATGACAAAGACTGTGTGCTCACTCTTCTGGGACTCGTCCAGTTCCATCAGCCTGGTGTCCTCAGACAATTCACCTTCAACCTACGCCACATGGTTACAGTCTTCAAGTCTACAGGTATTGTGATTATTTTGTCTTATTGTGTTTGTATACAATTGTTGCTATCAAATATGAATAATGTATGAACCACCCATAATGCCCTACAATGTAACGCAAGGTGCTATGCAAGCATTTTTTGCTAGTTTCAGGCTGGCGCTGGGGTTATTTACATGCCCGGTGCCATGTTACTCATTCTTTCATTTTCTTTTCGGCTTAGTCCCTTTATTAATCAGGGGTTGCCACAGCGGAATAAACCGCCAACTTATCCAACATATGTTTTACGCAGTGGATGCCCTTCCAGCTGCAACCCATCACTTCGGAACACCCATACACTCATTCCCACACATACACTGGACAATGGACAATTTAGCTTACCCAATTTACCTATGGCACATGTCTTTGGACTGTGAGGAAAAACCGGAGCACCCAGAGGACACCCACAGGAACCATGCAGAAATTCCAACTGACCCAGCCGGGGCTCGAACCAGCAACCTTCTTGCTGTGAGGTGACATCGCTACCCACTGCGCCACCGTGCCATCACTGTGCCACGTTATATAAATTGCAAAAGCATTTGCACCCATACACATGCTAGTCTGAAAAGGAGATGTGTTAAGGTGAACTATTGGTGGGTTGTTATTTTAAGGCAACTGAACTAGACCGTGCCATTGATCAACTAAAAGCCATTGATCTAAGTCAATGGCACAGATTATTTTTTTAATATTTAAAGAGTGTGTTAGTGATATGCACCTTTAGTCTTGTCCACAACACACGTATATGTTGTAAAACTCACAGGGAAGCAAAGCAGCACACAAGCATCTATAAATGCGAAAGAATTGAAGGATTTAAAATGTTAAATATTTTTATTTTCTACATATTATAAAAATATTAAAAACGCTACCTCCTGTCACACCTCCTTCACCTCAGGGGGCTTTGGTGAAATCAGACTCGTTTTGTAGATTGTTACGAGAATAAGGACAACCTTTCAGACCATGCGCTGGACTTAATAAAATGAAATAGCAAAAAGAGTGCCCTGAGTGAACCTGCGCTGTGCCCTTTAGACCATGCGCATAGACAGTTAAAATAGAGCCCATGTTTGTGTGTATGTTATGTGCACACACACACATTACATGCATTATTCCAATATGATAGCCACAATTGCAGCAACAAATAAATGGGATATAATAAAGGTGCTGCTGCTGACATAAGAATTGTACCAGATTTTGGTAAAAACTCAAATAATCCAAAAATACAAACAAACCAACAATTTGTTTTGTTTCATAAAATTTGTTATATGGAATAACAATGGAGTGACACAAGGAGAATATAGTCCTTTAGTTCTTTTTTTCTGTTGGATTCAATTAAGGTGACTAGTTGTGCCATTCTTGCAGTTTTATTTTCTTTTTGATGTTTGGGATGATTGTCTTGCTGAAATGTCCACCCTGGTTTCATCTTCATCATCCTGCTAATGGGACTGAAACAGCTAATATTAATTTATAATTGCGAAAGGCAAGGTTGCTTAACTACTTAAAGATTTCTGCTATTGTATGGGGTTTCCATGCCTTTATACTCTGCCCTTACTTTACAGTGCATCTGGAAGGTATTCATAGCACTTCACTTTTTCCACATTTTTTCAAGTTACAGCCTTATTCCAAAATGGATTAAATTATTTTATTTCCTCAACATTCCACACACAATACCCCATAATGACAATGTGAAAAAAAGAGTTTTTGAAATTGTTGCAAATTTATTAAAATAAAAAACCTGAAAAATTACATGTACATAAGTATTCACAAACATTGCCGTGAAGCTCTAAATTGAGCTCAGGTACATTCTGTTTCAACTGATTATTCTTGAGAGGTTTCAGCAGTGATCGGAGGATAAGGGCCTTAGTCAGTGAGGTGATCAATGAGCCAATGGTCACTCTGTCTGAGCTCCAGCATTCTTCTGTGGCAAGAAAAGAACCTTACAGAAGAACAACCATCTGTGCAGCAATCCACCAATCAGGCCTGTATGGTAAAGTGGCCAGATGGAAACCACTCCCCGCATGGAATTTGCCAAAAGGCATCTGAAGGACTCTCAGACCATAAGAAACTAAATTCTCTGGTTTGATGAGGCTAAAATTGAACTCTTTGGAGTGAATGGCAGGCATTACATTAGCAGAAAACCAGGCACCGCTCATCACTAGGCTAATACCATCCCTACAGTGAAGCATGGTGGTGGGAGCATCATGCTGTGGGGATGTTTTTCAGCAGCAGGAACTGAAAGACTAGTCAGGATAGAGGAAAAGATGAATACAGCAATGTACAGAGACATTCTGAATGAAAACCTGCTTCAGAGTGCTCTTGACCTCAGACTGGGTTCATTTTCCAGCAGGACAATGATCCAAAGCCCACAGCCAAAATATCATTGTAGTGGCTTCACAACAACTCAGTGAATGTTCTTGAGTGGCCCAGCAAGAGCCCAGACCTAAGTCATATTGAACATATCTGGAGAGATCTGAAATGGCTGCACAATGTCACTTCCCATCCAACCTGATAGAGCTGGAGAGGTACTGCAAAGGGGAATGGGCAAAATTCTCAAAGACAGATGTGCCAAGCTTGTGGCATCATATTCAAAAAGACTTGAGGCTGTAATTGCTGCCAAAAATGCTTCAACAAAGTATAGAGCAAAGGCTATAAATACTTCTGAACATGTGATTTTTTTAGCTTTATAATTTTTAATAAATTTGCAACAATTTCAAAAACAATTTTTTCACATTGTCATTATGGGGTATTGTGTTTAGAGTTTTGATGAAATAAAGGAATTTAATCCATTTTGGAATAAGGCTGTAACATAAAAAAAATTGGAAAAAGTGAAGCGCTATGAATACTTTCCAGACGCACTGTATGTGTTCAGTGCATTTTCCTGTGCCATTTTATTTTATTACACATAACTTATTTTCTAAACTAATTACTTTTTTCTTTGTATGTATAGATTACTTTGGTTGTTACTGATACAGCAGCACATGCACATATACACTACAATAATATATATATTAATATATAATATATATTAGTTTTATCCACCTGCAGGCAATTCCTGGAATTTTCCATTACTCTCTCCATATTATTCCCATGCTAAGAGTGTTTATATAAATTATGTGCCAATCCATCCAATGGCAGATGGCAGAGTAAATTATTTACTGCACTAAACCAACTGAGTTGCATATGAACAGTAACAACCATCTGTTCTTACATCTGCTGTAAATGTAAATCTAAGATTAAGGCCCCTCCAAAACTCTGAGGTAGTAAAACAGAGCATCGTAGCTGCATAATGATATTTTATGTGATCATAGTTTATACTCTTAATATAACTTTGGCAGAATGCTTTTCAATTGCTTTGTCTTACACTGGTGCAACATTAATCTAACATTAAGCATGGAACAGTAACACCATACTGATAGCATTGCCTCACCTTTGTACCCTTGTCTGTCCCTTTGTCAGAAGGAAAAAGCTGAAAGAAAGCCATGTGGAACAAATTTAGTTCAAGGAAAAACTCTTCGTCCCCTGTTCTTCCAATTGTAAAAGTTCCCTGTTAGTGTTTTAGAAATAAAAGTACTTTTCATAGGCAGAATTTGATTATAAAAACAGATGCAATGTTGTAGAGTTATCAGGTTTTTAGCACTTCACAAAACGCTTGAAAAAATGCTGTGTACTTGATTGTTTGTGTATGGTAATGTACATGTGATAAGTAGTAGTATACTTTGGGTTTAAGCTAGTATGCGCAACTGTAATCTTAGCAATTAAATCATATTTAATTAGTATGTACTCTTAGTATCTTAGCGGGCACCACTAATAATGAAAATATTTTTAGTGTTGTCAAATTGATGCAAATCTTACTTTTCGAATGCAGTCATCAAAGAAAGCCAGGCCGGTGTCTTTGTCACTGACAAAAGTACATTCCTCGATGAAGCGGATGAAGATCTGAGTCTTGGTGAGCTGAGAGTAGAACTTCTGATGAGCACGATCTCTGCTCTTCAGGAATCCTAAAAGAAGAGACAGTTGTTTATAAATATTCTTATAAATCATACCTAATGAGGTATTCTGAAAATGTAAAAATGCAGATCGCTTCCTGTGAGATTGGGTTTAAAGGTTTGGGTTAGTGCTATAGGATATACAGTCTGTAGAGTAGAACAGGGTATATGCAGGAATCCTAAAGGAAATTTCAATACCTTTTTAAGACTTTTTAAAAATCTCAGAATATTTTAAGACATCATCGCCACTTCAAGTACTAATCAGTATCAAACCTTTACCTTAATAAACAGTTGCTAATAAACAGTTGTAGTTAAATACATGAATGGAGCACAACCATGCAACAGAACTTAGACAAAGCTAGAAAAAATTAATCTTGAATGAATAAAGTACGTGGTTGTTTTCAGCGACAGGCTTCAGCCACTGTTTAAACTTACATTATCTTATTTTGCCATTAAACTTACATTATCCCATTTTGTCGTCTGTTTTGCTCTAGGCACGGCTATTCAATTCGTTTGTCATGGGGGCCAGTTCATGAAAAGCATCCCAAATAAAGGGCCAGAGAGATATGACTTGCAATATGAGTGATGACATAACAGCATATAAGAACCCATATGTTGTATTTTTGCTCCTTAAGACACCCACGTTAGCTTTTTCTACATTAAAATGCTAATATATTGTATTTTGAGACTACATAATATCAGTGCATTGCACAATGTGACTATTTTTTACAAACAATTAAATGTTGTATTTCAAAGCACAACAAAAAGCAGTGCATTACTTAAGTAGGCTTCTTCTACATTCAGACACATTCATATGTTATGTTTTGAACTGCACATGGATGCAACAATTATAGATTTTGGTTGTAAGATTATATACTCTGAAGAGTTATCATGGTTTCACAGTTATCATGTCTAATGTAAATTTAAGCTTTTTATTAGGCAAGTATTTGAATTAACTGTTGTTATTATCTGTGTTCATATATACATAATCATTTTAATAATTTGTACTAATTCGTCTAACATATCTTTTGTTTACATTGCACTGAAAGTCACACACAACTCTCACCGCTACGGCGTGAGATGTTTTCTATTCGGTTTGAAGTTTTGTTCCGTGCAACAGAAACACGGCGTTGAGAAGCCTTTAAGCTTAATTATCCAAATGTTTTCGGCTGCTCGCACCACTCGCTTAATGTCAAGTGATTCACGCGCTGCACAGCCTTCAACTGCAGGTCGTGCTGTATTGAACAGACACACGTCACTTCATAACTATAGCGAAAGTTTTTCGACTGAACCAAATTTATTTTTGATGTCTTGGTCACACTATTTTGAGGGCCGGAACAAATTGCCTCGCAGGCCACCAATTGAATAGCCCTGCTCTATGGTTTCAAAGCTACAGTACTGTTCAAAGATTTAGGCACTACTGTTAAACATGCTGTAAAATGAGGATGCTTTCAAAAATATAAATTAACTTATATTGACTAAATCAACATTTTATTTGACCACACGTTGTATTTAAAACACTCTGTACACTTGATCTGTACAATCTCACATTAAGATTGATCCCTTCAGTGTTACAATGAGCAATGGAACATCTTGCAGACAGAAAACCCAAGATCTCACTCCATTACTTTATTCTTCTTAAGCAGTTACCTTGTAGGTCGTAGAGCGAATCTGCAGCAGTAGCTTTTTCAGAAGGTGCTTGTGTGATGGGTTTGAGGTAGGTTCGATAGCCCTTCAGTATGGAGGCCATAAAGCGCAGGAACACTTCTTGAATCTCCATCTCCAGCTCAGTCTTTTTCTTATGCCAGGTGAAGTCAGCTTCGATAGGGGTCATCTCCACTGCCAAGCCTTCTGGGGCTGTACGCCGAACTGTACAGAAAAAAAAATGCTGATATGTTAGAGATTAATTTATGGTGACAGAGAGAGCTCAATTGTGCTGAAAGTTAAGAAAACACATGCAAATAAACCGAGAAAACACATGCAAATTCTCACAAGCAAATAAGAAATGTGATGCAAATAGTGCAGATCACAGCAGAAATATATTGAGGGAGGCTAAAATTGATTAAATTGAAGTTTGTTGTCTATATTAATGTTTTGCACGGTAGCGCAGTGGTTAGTACTGTCTGACAGCAAGAAGGTTTGAGTCCTGACTGGGTCAGTTGGCATTTCTGTGTGGAGTTTGCATGTTCTTCCCGTGTATATATTTATATATTTATATATATATATATATATATATATATATATATATATATATTTTTTTTTTTAAAGATTTATTTTTGGCAATTTTGTCTTTATTAGATAGGATAGTATTTAGGACAGAAAGTGAAGTTGGAGAGAGAGAGAGAGGGGGTAGAGAAATGTTTTCGAGCCGAGATTCGAACTCGTGACGCCATAATGTGCTACTGCACCATATGTCGACGCGCTAACCACTAGGCTATTTTGCCAACGTTGCTTGTATATTTTAACCTATATTTTTGTTCTCCAACAAAATCACTTACTTTGAACACAAAGCATCCAAGTTTGTCACATTTTGGGGTCTCCCAGCATATTTCTATTGTGGTCTGTGCTATTTACAGTGTGTTTGCTGTCAAATTGATGAATTTTTGTGATGAAATTTGCAAGTGGTTTTCTATTTGCAAGTGTTTACTTAACTTGCAGCACATTTGATCTCTCTCTGGCCCAATATCGAACCATGACCACACCTTATATCAAGAGAGTCTGGCTGCAGACTTGCATTTGCACGCTCAGGCTTGCACTCTTAGGCACCCACGCTTCCTTCATTTCTACTAACTGATTTATTTTGTCTTTGCCATAATGACAGTAAATAATATTTTACTTGATATTGTTTAAGATACTTCTATACAGCTAAGTGACATTTAAAGGCTTAAGTAGGTTAATAAGGGTAACTAGGCAGGTTAGGGTAATTAGGCCAGTCATTGTATAACGATGGTTTGTTCCTTAAATCGGTGTTTAAAAAAATTTAAAACGGCTAGACAAATTTTTTATTCTAGCCGAAATAAAACAAATAAGACTTTCTCCAGAAGAAAAAATATACTGTGAAAATTTCCTTCCTCTGTTAAACATCATTTGGGAAATATATATATAAAAAAAAAAAAGAAAAATAAATCAAAGGGGGCTAATAATTCTGACTCCAACTGTATGTGTTAAGTTAATTGAAATTACTGGTTTACTAATTGTCTAACTGAAACGAATAGCAGAATGTCATGTTTAATCAGCAAAATTAGTAGTATGTACACAATTGGTAGTACAAAATGGTTTTGTCCTGCTTCTTCTACACTGTTTCCCAGATCATATTAGTGCATTTGAGTGATATTTCTGTATTTCATTTAACTTTATTACAAATGCATCAATCAATATTGCTAGGTTAAAAAGAAAACCCTTGTGCCACAGCGCATGTCATGCTTCACTATGTATCACTGAACTTTATGCCCTGCCCTCAAACACAGTCATGCATAATTATCCAAAAATTTAAATTACATTGTGCTGTTCTGAAATTATTTGTGCTTTAACCACTATTTAAATAAAGAGTTCAAAGTTACTGTGCCTAAGTGTATCATTGTCTGGCTGTTCAAGATTTATTGAATATTTATTCTAATTAAGTTTTGGTTTTCCTGATTTTTATACTCTATCGACAGACAAAAGACTATGTCGTTGTCATTTGACCTGCAGAGCTGAGGCTCATTGCCATTGCCCCGAGTGCAGCAAAACTGTTCTTAGGAGATATGTTATGGAAGCTAAGGGGGTATTGGCAGCCTGTTTTAAGAAACTAAGAAAAAGGAAGCTATATAACACCTTTCAGTTAAAAGTATTAACGTACACTAATACACACAGAATTACACAAATACTGGCATAGTACCTTGTGATTTTTTAAGTATACTATGATGTTTGACTAAAAGGATTAAATAAATACAGGAATCAGGAATCATCATCAAAGATATACAGCCTGTACTGTGTAGTGGGTCAGACACAATACAAATGGTCTTTAAAGATCCAGTTTTGAAACAAACATGCAGTTAAGTGTAATATTCATCTGATTGTGTGCCATAAATTGTTAGGCAGTCTATGCAAGTATAAATGTACTGTATTTTGTGTTGGAGGATGAACTGCTTCAATTGTATAAAATTAAAGTATTAGAATTTGTTGACAACATTGTCATTGGCAAAGCAAACAAACTGAAAATATTTCCGGATTATTAGTGTCGATTGCAAGTGACATGACAAGTGAGAGTGCAGGTGTTGATTGTAAATGACGTCACTTGAAAGTGCGGGTGCCTGAGAGTGCAAGCCTGAGCATGCAAATGCATGTCTGCAGCCAGACCCTTCTCCCTTATATACTGAAAATAAATAAATAAATAACAGAGATTTGTGAGATGCTGATTATGTACAAAGAAACTGAAAGGACAGCTTACCAGTGGCAAGCTGGTGATGCAAGCTTCCCAAGAAGCTGATAAGACTCTTGGAGGGCTTCTTTGGAAGATTCTTCCAGTTACTGTGTCGTTTCTCATCAGACCTAAAATTAAAAAAAAAAAAAAAAAAAACCTAAACATTGCAAATATGAAAAAACAGAAATTATGACTTATGTACGTTGCCCATCCAAAAGAAAAAAATATATCCTGCTGGATTTAATTAAGCAAATAGGCTAAGAGCATCTGGGACCACGGCACAAAGTCTTCTCCAACACATAACAAATATTTTCAATAAGGTTAAGGTCTGGACACTGTAGTGTAAAAATACTCAATGCTCCTTGAACCACTCTTTCATAATAGAAGTCTGATTAATTCTGACATTTAGTACATTTACATGGACACCAATAATCCGATTTTAATGCGATTAAGACAATACTCTGATTAAGAGTCTACCATGAAAACATCAATTTTTGATTAATTTAATCCGATTAAGGTCATAATCGAACTAAAGAGAAATCGAATTAAGAAATGTGGAGTATGCCGAATATAGTCGCATATTTGAAGTGCAGTACAGATATGTAAACACCTTAATCCAACTATTAACGTCATGTATGACTTTTCGTCGCGTTTTACGACAGGATAGTCCAAACACACACACACACGGCTGTTTGACACTATTCTTTGCACCTACCGAGTCAGTGCAGACCACAGACACCTGCATCGTGAAATGCTGAGGTTTTTTCTTCCATTCAGCATGTGGTATGAACTTTAAAACAACACTTTTCCAGCAGTTCATAGTCGTATTCAATGTCTCGTTTGTCACGGGGGGCATGCATGAAATGTTCCCAAATAGAAGTGCCAAACTGCAGTTAAAGTCGACAAATTAAAAATGAAATGCCTGAAATTACATGAAACTCCAGAAGAAATGTGGATAGTCAGTGACGCAATGACGTTAACCGAATTGTGCTATAACATGTAAAACAGGATCATGAAAGGAACATTCAAAAAGCAACTCATGTAAACACCTTAATCCTATTATTGTCTTAATTAGATTATGGCAAACAATTTGATTACTGATGTCCATGTAAACGTAGTAAATGTCATCTTGGATTATGGCTATGCCATCAGGAAAAAAAAAAAAACATTGATGGAATGACCTTCTCATTCAATACATTCAGGTAGTCTGCTAACCTCATTCTTTGGATACTTAATATCCCCAGATCATAGCACTTCTCCAATGCTTGTATGACAGACACTAGGCATGATGGGTGCTTCACTTCATCCTCCTCTCCTCTTACCCTGATGAGCCCATCACTCTGGAACAGGGTAAATCTGGATTCATCAGACCAAGTGACCTTTATTCATTTGTTCCAGAGTCCAATCTATATGATCCCTAGCTCCCTTTCTTTCAATTTGATTTCACCCGACATTTAAGCGATCTTGATCATTCAAGATTTTTTTGGACCATATGTCTTCCTCAAAGATGACAGTTTCCTACTATCCCATGTGTTGGACATTTCTTAAACCAACTTTAGTAGTTCTCCATAGATGTGTTGTCTTTGCTTGATGCATGCCAATAATTTGCCCCTTCTGAAACAAATTAATATCTTTTCCATGACAACAGGACATTGTTGTTTAAGTGAGAAACTACTCTTTGCATCAGTTAGAGTTAAATACTTGTGTTATTATTATGTGATTGTGATTAATTGTGGGACCCCTTTGAAAATGAGATGGTACACCTCAAGATGTTTATCCTAATGAATAAATAACAAACTTGTCACCAGCTGAAACATAATCATCCCTGTAGTAATTATCCAATGGAAGATTTTTACCTATTTGTTTTGTTAAATCCAGGTGGTTACTTTATTTTGGATGAGCAGTGTATATAAAATGATAAAAGCAATTACACAATGTCCTAAACAAAGAACAAATGCTATTAAATTCCCAAAAGTTCGAGTGCTCACAAATATATAGTGTTGGTGTCCAAGTCCACACACACTACGTCGGGAGGGGGATCGTAGAGGTCGAAGTATCTTGAGTCAACACCCACAATGAAGGGACATGGTGCATTGAGAACCCCCGCCAGAGACAGAGGGCAAAGAGGGATATATGGACATTGCCACTGGAATGGAAAGATCATCTAGAAGGAAATGATAATGACAATGGGATCACATTTATTCCATTATGTAAAAATTTATTTAAATATTTTTATCCATAACCTACTTGTGATTTACATGAGCACATTGATTACAATAAATTAGGTCCTGAAATACTGTCAAATAAGCAGAGCGGTGGAATCAGCACAAACACTTACTGCCACAACAGCCTCAGCCACTCCAGTCAGTACAGCTGGTCGAAGGGAGTGCAACAGGATCTTACTTTCCAGCAGGACAAAGTGAAGCAGTGTGGCACAGTTTTCTGGGCCTAGATTCATAAGCAGTGTACTGTAGTCTGCTCCACTAACGAGTGAAGAATACAAAATGAAAGAAATATCAAATTCTAAATTTAAAAAGGTTGCTTTAATTAGCAGTAGGAGGGCATGTTCATATTGATATTTGACATATAAGGTTTAGCCACTCTATTAGTCACAATATTAGTAAACAATATCTCTTACATTCATTCATTACAGTATATGGATTGACTTACAGATATCAACATAATGTGCCTATTTTACACCAAATGCAATCACAAATATTCAACTTAAACATTTAATTGAACATCCTGTATACTAACAGGAACACAGTAAAAATTTTATAAAATGTGCAATGTGCCAGTTAAGAAACAATTAAAAAAGAATTCCAGTTGTGGAAAAAATACAAATTATTTTTGTCTATTTGTCTACGTGGGTTTTGTCTATTTTTCCAAATCAATATTTCTAGATCCAAAAATGCATACTTTAAGAGAAAATTTATAGTCTGACATTTTATTTGTATCATTGTTGATGTATTGATCTATATAAACATATGTTAACTAATTTAAATGACAATGATCCACTTTTCTGCAACCTCCCTTAAAAAAACAGCCTGTGAACATTAATGTGCCTAATACAGCACATTAATGGAGCACATTCACCATAATATAAAACTATATACAATATGAGAAGAAATATGCTATAGTAATAAAAATATATTAATAAAGCAAAAAAAAAAAAAAAAAAACCTAAAAATAGTCTTTAGATATTTTGAATTCTGAAATGCTTTAGCAAACTTACTATGGTAAAAAGTTCTTATTAGATTTGTCAGGCTCTATTGGCCAGAATTATAAAAACAGGATTTAAAAAAAGTAATTATGTCTATATGACATCGTTTTTGTCAGTTTTTATCTGGTTCAATGATGAACTCTTCAAGATCTTAACGGTATTTTCGCTCATTATGATATGTTGGTGGGACAATTTGTGTAATTAACAGGGAACATTAAAAACTGAAGAAAGAGCAAATTCATTGACATTGGCTTTAATTAAAGACACTTTATAATGTGGGTTTACAGAGCTGTTTGCTCATTGGATGTTTAAAAACATAATTTTTCTAATACATTACTGCAGCACCACCAAATATTGGCAGTTAAACCAAAAGCATTAAAAAACATCCAACAACCATAAATTGTGCAAATAAATATTAAATAATTGAAATTTAAGATACTAAAATAGATTTTAGCATGTCACAAAAATGATTTACCTCAGTGGTAAAGGTGTACAAACAGGTTGGGACAGGATTAAGGTGTCATGTGCCGACAGCTTACCGGGGAAATAATAAAAGAATTAGTTTTGATATCAACTGAACTGTCTAAACTGATTATGTTGAGACAAAATCATTTAACTAAGTGATTCATTTAATACAAAAACTCGGTGTGTAAATATCTTTAAAATATATACAATAAAAAAAAAAATTAAAAAAAATAAAAAAACTCACCTGAACTAGTATTCTTGGCCTCTGAGGAGATGGGAAGGATACATTGTGCATGAAATGTGATATATGTCTAAAAATAATAAAAATTAAAAAGAAACATTCAGAATCAACTCAGTATTGGTGCATATCTTGATCACACTCAAATATAAATTTGATTAAATTTCAAGATAGTAAAAAATAAATCTGCACACTAAAAAAGCACCCAAAGCTTATCTTGATCTTGTACTGTAGATTATATGACCAACAGTCTTAACATGCTAAAAAAAGACTAAAATGTCAGCATAAGCCACTTTTTTATATTCTCTAAAAATACACATTCAGCACATAAAATACATTTTACAGTATATGCTGAATTGTAAAGGTAAAGCATTTCTATGTTGTTTATTGAGTTCTGAATTTAAACTAAGCTAAAGTGTCCAAAAGGGTTCTAATTGAAATAATACAGTAGGAAAAAACTACAGTAGAAGATAGAATCTGTTTGTACTTCTCAATGGGCAGAGGGCTGATTCCATTGGCCGACAGCTTATAAAGAAACATGAGGAACTTTTTGAAGGCCTCGAAGAAAGGCCAGCGGGACAGCAGGCAAATGCACTTGTTGGTGTTGACTGTGCGGTTGGGAAGGACTTTCTTGTCTACAGCAGAGACAAGACCCAGCTGGATTTTCTGTTTCTCACTGAGGCCGTCCACAGGATACGGCTCATAAAACTGTATTCCAGCTCCGTATACCTGAAGAAGGAGAAAAAAACATGACTTTACGAAATTTCTTTAGAAATTCAAATTTTCCCCTTCAATAGAAATGTCTAAATGAAACATGATTAACACTAGAAATACAGAGGCTGTCATTTTGACCCTTTTTGAAATGTTGTAATTTAATATTTTTGTTAAAATAAAACCCAAATAACGATAATACCCTGACTTTTTTCAAAATGTGTGTGTATTTCTTTCAAACATTGTTAGAAAGCATAAAAGCAACACTTTAAAAAAAAAAATAAAAAACAAACTTTACCACAGATATATTTTTCAAAACAACACATTGCTCTTCTGTTTGCTGCATTAAATCGGGTCTAGTAACTTGTACACATTTATAGGCTAAATTAGCAAAAGATACTGTATTTTTAGTGTAATGACTTCGAAAAATATGATGACAGATATTCAAAGCTTTTATCCTAATAGAAGCTTTGAATGTAAATATCACATGAATTTCAATCTGACATATTAGAATGGTCAGAATGACCGGCCATTCTAGTCGTTATATAATTCTGGCAGTTCCAGTGTTAAACAGAAATTAACCCAATGTGGACAATAAAGTGTATTGAAACTGATAAAGTATAATTTTTACTACGTGTAACAAGACCAACTCCCAATCTCAATTCTACCCCTTAGCCCTTCCCCTTACCTCTTGTTTCTGACACTCGATGACACTTGAATACCCTGTCAGAAAAGTTTAGTGGCTGGTAGTGAGCTTTTTGCAGTATCTGCTATAATGTTAATGTTCTTGTGTGTTTACATAGATAAAAATGGCCACGGTGTAAATGCACAGTATAGTTATGATCTTATTGCCACATTATATGTATATAATTATGATAACATGATATATGCCTTCAGTGATTTCCTGAAGATAAACACCACAAAAACAACGTAACTGGAATAACTACAGCAGTCGCCATCGTCTGATCTCATTTGAAGGAAGAGATCGCGATGACATATGATGATGTGAGCAGGTGCTGTAGTGCTGTCCCATTTCTTAGGGGTAAATTTTGAAGCCTTTCCCCTTCACACTCTGTTTCAAGGGCCAAGGGGAAGGAGTACAAAAATAGAATTGGGACTCACATTTACACATTACTATTTCACTTTTTGCACAATTATACCTTTTCTCCATTGGAGTTGGTGAGGACAAATGTGGAGAAGACGGGTAAAGGGTAGCGTGTGTTTGGAGCCCAGCACTCAATCTTGGCCCCCATAGGCAGGCAAAAGAGGGGAACAGACTCAGAGAGGGGAAATGACTCATAGTCCTCCTCAGGATAGCGAAAGATCAGACCTTTAAAATGGCAAGATTTGTTAGAGGCCATACAAGGCTAACTTATTTTGTATAGCACATTTCAAACACAATAGTATTTCAAAGTGCTCTACATAAAATATATTTCAAAAATAAATGACAAAATAAGATTAAAATAAATTATTTAAAAAAATAGAAAGATACAAAAAAAAAAAAGTTTTATAAATAGTAGAGCTATTAGAAAGTATCATTGGTATCCCGTCATCTGGTATCAGCATTTTAAATAATGTTTAAAAAATGAAATAAAATTTACAAACAAATGCTATCTTAAAACTTTTGAAACAGGAAGTTTTGTTTCTCAGAGAATAACGCAATCTCGTGTGACAGGTTGTGATGCCACATGGAGATAAAAAACTAGCTGATTGTAGACAAAGTGAACTCAATGACAAAATATTATGACCTCCATACTGAAGCAATTTAATAAATCAAACATACATCATTTGGGAGCACAATTTTAAAGGAGGCCTGTCAGATCTTTTTGTCAATTCTGTACCAACAAGACAGACCATTATCATAATATGTAGGTTGTAGACGTCACTTAATTTTTATTATAGAGATAGAAACTGACAGAGAGAGAATAAAAGAGGAAAAAAGACTTACCAGCCTTATAAGCAATGGAATTAGAAGAAGACACAGACTTCTTGTAGCATAAAAACACGCTGGATCCCCACTAAGCATGGAAAAGAATTTGAGAATGAACAAGATGAAATTGATTACATTAAATGTTATGTAATATGTATATTTATAAACTTATACTTTGCACTCTCATCTTTCCTTAAAATTACAAAAAACTAACTAGAAGCTAAAGTTTGTTGACAATCTTTAGGCAGTTGCTAAGGTTTTGCTAACGCATTGCCAGGTGGTAGCTTGGCAGTTACCAACATAAACTGGGTTATTAATTGGCAAGCCTCATTTACATGTTTGATCAAATCCTAGCTCAAATCTAGCATATGTTATTGCACTTAGCTTATAGTTACTAGCATTTGGCTAATCACTGTTAGCATATGTACTGTAGTACACAGTTAGTCCCGTTTTGCATAAGTAAAACAAGTCAATAGACAGGTCCCTATGATGTTCTGATATAGAGAAATTGCTGTTGTTAAATCGTTGCTAGGTAGGTCTGTTTTGTTGCTATGGAGCCAACTGACAGGTTAGAGAGATGATACAGCAAAGCTTCTGGCCAATATGAATGATATAAATCAACCCTGATGTCTCTATGACCCTGACGCATAAAGATATCAATCTGGGGTCTTTATAATGGCAGTTTATGGGATCAGAAACTAAGGTGCTCTAAATGGTTGAAAGGGCATAGCATGTCAGCTTCAGAATGATCCCAAGAGACTGATTGGTTGCCCGAGTAATATTAGCCCACCCCAAGTCTGTTTTTTTTTTTGGTTTGTTTTTTTAAATGGGAGTTTCTTCACTATTGTATATCAATGGGCAAGTTTGGGGCACTCTTGCAGCCCAGGGGTACAACTTACACCACAGTTTAATATGTAGTTTTACACAGCTTGACAGCCTCGTCTATTGTGCAAGATCACGTGTTTCTAAGAATATCTCTTTTAGAGCTATGATGCGTCAAAGTTTGGTCCCATGCTAAGTCAATGGGATTTTTCCAAGCCTTCCCGGTCAGTTTTTGAGTTAGTTAGACCAGTTGAAAAAGATATGACAACAAACTGTAATGCAGAACACCGCTTTTGACCAGATTTGGGGCTTGCAGGTTGATAAAGGAGGAGATATATATTTATATATATATACTAAAGGAGAATATATTTATCTCAGAAGACGGAATAATAATAATAATAATAATAATAATAATAATAATAATAATAATAATAATAATAAGTTTAAATAGTATAACAGTACATTGGCTTTCTCAAGTCAACACAATTACCGCTTATGCGAGGTGTTTCTAATTGCAGCATCCATGGGTTGGACAGTAAATTTGATGTTTGTCACTCTTCTGGTTGCCATTTTCAGTCTCACACAATTTTCCTTTTTGTGAAAGTCTTGACAACACTATCTTTGAGTTTTACTTTTATTGTAAATAGTAATGTAAAAAAATATGTAGATATATTTATTATACTTTCACATTCACTGCGCTCTAAGTTTACCCAACTAAGATGACTTCAGCTGAGAAACCCTGAAATGTTAAAAAAAGTCCATACTGTGAGAGGCATAACATAGCTTGTTCATACAACTGCTGAACAGCCAGCGCCACTTAAGGAACCAATAAGATTTAAAGCTGCCCATAAGTCAACAGCTTGAGTGGCTCTTTAAATCCAGGCGTAAAGTATATTAAGGGATCCTGGATGATATGAAAAGAAACCAATTAAATGTGCTGAACTATTAACCAGAGCACTTTAAAGGGATAGTTCTGATAAGTTTCTCAATTCTCAACAAGACTCATTTGTACGTGTTTATTTAAAATTAAAAAAAAACCTAGCACCATTTACTGTTATTATATGAATCACCAAGAACCAGGAATTCAGCTCAAAATCTTCTTTAATGCTCTACTGAAAAAAGGCACCTACATCTTGAATGACCTGTGGGTGAGCAAATTAACAGGAAATTTTCATTTTTGGGTGAACTACCCCATAAGAACAGGTTTGGGTTAGAGTTGGTTAATTTACTTTTATTACTATAGTATTAGGAAATAGAATTAAACAAAGAAAGTAAAATAAGATCTGCCAAATAAACTAACGTGTTAAGCCACATCAAGCCTTTTCCATGTTAACAGAGTTCTCATTCTAAGCCAAATATTGAACTCCCAGACTCTTGTCTCATTTACATTGACTAAATAGCAGAAATTTCATGACATAAATGAATGGAAAACAGGCCGCTGTTGTGCTTTGCAAAAGATTAAAATGGTTTTCACTTGAATGGCATGTTGGATGACTTTAACAGCCACCATAAGAACAACAATAGACATTTTACCCAAGATTTAATTAATTAATTAATTAATCTGACTTACTGTTTGCATGGCTGCCAAGTGTTCCCTTACCCATATTTGATATCTCGATCATAGCTTTTCGCTTGTCTGCTTTTTAAGACTGTCTTAAAACTGTAATTTTTTCAGGAATCAAAGCAAATTTAAATTATTCTGACCTGTTAACAGATATAGCGTGGTGACTGGCAATTAAAAGAAATAAAATGGAGCTGGAAGATAGATTAACCATAACAATAGGCATGAAACGGTGTGATATAAAAATGTACTAGAGACTAATAACATTTTGATAACAAACAAAAATCCCTGATATTGTCCAGATAGAGAAAAATCCTTTCATATGTCTGGAATAAACACTTTAAAATTCCATGAAACACAAGCATAATAATACTCTCTCCCACTCACATTTAAATTCAAACTAGAGATAAGCACATATAGAAACTTTATTGGGTACATCTGTCCAACTGCTCGTTAACACAAATTTCTAATCAGCCAATCACATGGCAGCAACTCAATGCATTTAGGCATGTAGACATGATCAACACGATCTGCTACAGTTCAAACCGAGCATCAGAATAGGAAAGAAAGGTGATTTAAGTATCTTTGAACTTGGCATGGTTGTTGGTGCCTGACGGACTGGTCTGAGTATTTCAGAAACTGCTGATATACTGGGATTTTCACACACAACCATCTGTATGGTTTACAGAGAATGGTCCGAAAAAGAGAAAATATCCAGTGAGCAGCAGTTCTGTGGGCGCAAATGCCTTGTTGATGCCAGAGGAGAATGGCCAGACTGGTTCCAGCTGATGGAAATGCAACAGTAGCTATGTTCCCATCCAAAAATGCTAATTAAATTTATGCGTAAAACTGGATTATCACATAAAAGATGTGCGAATAAAGCAGCTTTTCCATCCAACAAGTCAAAGCAAACAAAATCATCACTTCCTTCACTGGCACCAAATATCAACAGTAAAAACGGAATTTGTTGTGGTAGGAGAAGATGCGTCAAACTTTTCTTCATTTAATAAATGTCTTGCGCCTCTGAAGGCAATCCTCACACACAGTGAACACGCAGTGTCATTTAAAGGCATGAGAAAAACGTTGCCCGGTCTGATAAGTCTCGATTTCTGCTGTGACATTCGGATGGTAGGGTCAGAATTTGGTGTCAACGACATGAAAGCATAAATCTATCCTGCCTTGTATCAACAGTTCAGGCTGGTAATGGTGTGGGAGATATTTTCTTGGCTCATTTTCTAGGCTCATTAGTACCAACTGAGCATCGTGTCAACGCCACAGCCTACCTGAGTATTGTTGCTGACCATTTCCATCCTTTTATGACCAGAGTGTACCCATCTTCTGTTGGCTACTTCCAGCAATAGAATGCACCATTTAATAAAGCGTGAATCATTTCAGACTGCTTTCTTGAACATGAAAATGAGTACATCACTGTACTCTAATGGCATCCACAGTCACCAGATCTCAATCCAATAGAGAACCTTTGGGATGTGGTGGAATGGGAGATTCAAATCATGGATGTGAAGCCAACAAATCTGCAGCAACTGCGTGATGCTATCATGTCAATATGGACCAAAATCTCTGAGGAATACTTCCAGTACCTTGTTGAATCTATGCCATGAAGGATTAAGGCAGTTCTGAAGGTAAAAGGGCAACTCGGTTCTAGTAAGGTGTACCAAATAAAGTGGCCGGAGTGTGTATATACTACTAAGCTAAAACAGTAGCAGAAAGAAACTATCACTACCACTATCACTAACAGACTGCCTAAAACAATGCATCACTTAACGCACAACAGCAGTAATCAAAAATGATTATGAAGGCAGCTGATGGAGCTAAGAATTTGCAGATTTACTCATAAACACAGCATTTTTCTTGTTCAATATAATAATCTCACTCTTCGAACTCACCATGCCACAGTTAAGGTTCTTGTCCACCTTGCAGAAGGTATGAGGAGGAGTCTCGCCCTTGTTTGTGATGATGACGCAGATGTCTGTCACAGCCAGTGAGTTCTGGGGCTGGACAGGAGGCGCTCGGCGGAAAGTGATGAATATGCGCTGGGATGTGGCAGAGCTGTTATTGACATTTGCACAGCGGCCAAACGGTGTGGCCTCTATGACCTCACAACCCTGAATGAGGCGCTCTTTACCTTCATACAGGACCCTACCAAAGAAAAAAAAATACATTATTCATCAATTAACACAGAGAAACAATTAAAAAGAAACAGAAAATTAAATTCTCTTTTCTGATTTAACTTTTCTGTTGCTGTTGCTTTTTAAAGCCACTTTACTGAATAGATACATGCAACAACGAAATGTGTCAATGACACTAAACCCTGCATTTAAGTAGACATGGAGATCCTTTTCATGAGTGATCCATTAGCAAACAATCTTGAAATGCCTGCAAGAGAAATGGTTTCTTGCATAACAAGATTTCCAAGTTGTCTTTTCTGACAACACAAATGTGCTGTGGGCATTGATGAGTGTTTGCATGCAAAGACATAAGTAGAGAGAGAATGGAGAAGCTCATAAAAAATTAAAATAAAAAATAAAAAAAACATTTAACAGGAAATTGGATCACCATTTACAAATAAATGATTCATTAACTCTCAAATAATACCTTAAAACATTGTTGCTGCACTATTCCATGATGTTTTTGCTGAATACTTTTGCTCTAAATAGTATGGCTATAACTTTGTCAAATAAATAAACAATTCATTTAGCAGATGCTTTATCCAAAGCAACTTACAAATATATGATATAACAGGCATTTCATCAAACAGGAAAGAAAAAATCAGAAGACATGCTAATAATTCACAGTTTCAGCTATTTATATATATATATATCCATCTTAGAAAGACAAGTGGAATGTTATCATTATATTTGAAAATATATGTTTCCTGGCACAAGTACAAAATTGTATGATTACTCAACAACTAGCTATTTAAAATTAAGGTAACAATTTAATAGTGTTTTAGCCATTGGCCTTGCTTCACTACTTTACATTAGCAATAACTAATTTCAGCAAAAAATAAGTAAATTGGCGCCATTCACCCGTGCAGTGCTGTTAGCATTAATCTGCATGTATGAATATTAATCAATTTGAAAGATTTGGCATTATTTTGTCAACTCTTTATTCCAGCTTGACTTATAAATCATCCATCCACTGAATTGGCTCCATCCCGGTCTCTCCACTCCACCAATAGCTGGTGTGTGGGGAGCGCACTGGCACTGTTGTCCTGTGGCTGCCATCGCATCATACAAGTGCAAGCTGCACACTGGTGGTAGTGTGGAGAGACCCTCCTCATGATAGTGAAGCACTTTGGGTGTATGGCCATACACGATAAACATGCTATATAAATACACATTAAATTAAATTATAAATGACAAAGTTGATCTGTAATATAGCAAACAACCCAATTGTATTTCTACAGAGGGAGAGTGCCATTGACAAATATTTTTTCTTGTAAAATGTACATTAAGTTTATTAGTTTTAGTTTAGTTTTGTTTATTTGTTAACAGTCAATGCGCATAGATCAACATTACTGTAAAATGTGCCAGAATCAGCCAAGAATGTCTATTTTTCATCTTCAGACCCTTGACAGAATGTTAAAAAAATAAAATAAAAAATAAAAAAAATCACACCTAACAATAGAAAGAAAGCACTATAACACAAAATACACCATCATTTATATCAAATATACAAACACAAGTAAGAAACAAGGAGAACAAGGGGTGGGGTGTAAATGTTAAAGTGAAACTAAAAGCCAGTCATTTCAATGGGTTCCATAAACATATTGATGATGATATAATATTCTCTCTATTTTATACATTTGCCAAAATCAGTTTCTGAAAATAAGACATAGCAGAAGTGCATAAATACAAGCACTTGCATTCACCTCATGCAAAGCTAGCCACTATCTGTCTGTCTGATAAGATATTTTCAATCCATTAGCTTATGTGTTCATAAGACTTAAGAATTGTACAAATAAGCCACCTTTAGCACACCCAGTATCTTCTTACCTCTGTAGTTAAAGAATGTTTCTGCACATGGTACACAAAATCATCTATGTATTAAGATGAAAGAGTTAAGGAGAGGCATAGATGAAACTGTGAGTTGCGAGTTTTACCCCAGGCAGAGAACTTTACATGAAGAGACTGGCTGTACAATTGTAATTCGAATTTAACTAATATTATCAACTAAATTAAATTCAAGTACACAGACATTTGTTAAAGACATTTCCATGTTTTCCATGACTGTATGAAAGCCTTAATTAAACCTAACTATTGAACTACACTGTTCATCAAATAAACTTTAATTCATGGTTTTGATGAAACTTTGCAGAATCAAATGCATTGATACAAAAACACTTTATTTTGTTTATATTGGATTAAAACATCTACTGTGAAAAATTGAAAATTATTTAAAACCTAAAATAATGAGCCAAGTTCATATCCAGAAGACCAAATTAAGCCATGTTAATGTAAACTGTAATCTTTTACTGTACTGCAAAACAAACAATTGAAGCACCCACTTATGCAGAGATACTCTTTCTCTCTGGACTCTGCTGAACCTAAATGCAATATGTAGTACAACTTTAAAAGCTTTATACAGACTAAGTGCCATAAAAAGCTTTACTAATGAGTGTACATTACATCATTTTGATATTTAATAATGTGGTGTGGTAAGCAAAGACCAAATGCAATAGGTGTGGTATATATAGGATAAAGAACATTTATTAAAAAGGGGGGTTATAATGATAGATTAAAAAGAGCTGTCCTTGCTGGGTATTGGGCACAGTGAGGGTCAGTGAAGGCATAGAAGTTTGATCCAAGAAAAGGTTACCCTGGTGGTAGCAACACAGTAGGCAATATCCATAAAAGAGTGAAGGCCTTGAGCTGAACTATAAAACTAATTGTAAGCTGGTGCTGAATGGAGACCACAAATAGATTTTGAAAACGCTTGTGTGCCAGTTCAGAAATACAAACTTATGCTGATTATGTCAGAGATCAAAGTGAGAAATGTTGTATCTGTGTATATGCAAAATGTGATTCCAACAGACAAACAAACAAATAATGCAGCTATTTTAACAGGAACGGCATCACTGTAATTGTTATGCAAAAATGTAAACAATTAAAAAATGCGGTTTAAATCATAAAATGAACAAGAGAAAATTATTGAGCAATTGTTTTACTGCCGGTATTTTAAAGGATTTACAGGCCCTTGAGGTTTAAATGTAATGGACAATTGGACAATGGACAGCTAGAGTTTTAAAGCCGATGATAAACTTCCGGTGAAAGCTTAATGTGACTTCAATTTCACAAGGTTGTTTATACAGCATTGATGTTGTAATGTAATTACAATACATTCACTTAAATTGACTTAAGCAATCATTTAGTTGTTCAAGTGTAAAACAATATGAAAGACCGTTGAAACTGCTAGCGCCATCAGTAGCAACAGGCGCAGAAATTGGCAAGGGGAAATGGAATTTAATGCAGTGCTTCTTGTCCGATCTGAGACCCACTTCATATCGTATATATAACAGGCAGTGAAGATTTTTAAAGAAATCAGATCTTAAACGTGACAATTTTGTAATGTTTGTAACGTGACAGTTCACCAGAAGCACTTGGGCTACCTGGCTGAAAATTAAAAGTCCATGTGCAATTAGCCCATTCTAAATTTTAATGTAATTTTGAGGATTCTGTTATCACAGTTTGTTGTTTATCAGGAGTCACTAATCTCAGTCCTGGAGGGCCAGTGTCCCTGCAGGATTTAGCTCCAACTTGCCTCAACACACCTGCCTGGGTGTTTTAAGTATACCTAGAATTGTTGCTAGATGGGATATGGTTGCGGCCGTAAGTTAACGAGAATTATTTATATTATTTATTCAATTTCCCATTTATTGTATTTTTTATGCCTACCCCCACCCCAACCCTAAACCCAACCGTCACAGTACTGTAAAAATAATAATTATTGTTATAGTGCTATTAAAAATGCTGCTATTTTGATGTGCATATCGCACTTCCGGCCGGCCGCGTATGTGATCTAGACTTTACCATATAACTAGTAAGACCTTGATCAGCTTGTTCAGGTGTGTGTTTGATTAGGGTTAGAGCTAAAATCTGCAGGACACCAGCCCTCCAGGAACAAGTTTAGTGACCCCTGCCCTGTTGTATATCGATCATTTCGAACAATTTTCCTACAGAGACCTACAGTCTTTCAACCATCAGAATTTGCTGAATTTGTCCACCTTAAGACAATCTTTCACTCTCATGCAAAAGTTTAAAAATTCCTTCAATTTCCGATTTAAAGTTCCACTAAAAATTTAGTTTTGTCCAAAATGTACATCTCTTTTAACTCATTTCATCCATCTATCCTAATTAATCTTTCTTTCAAAATTGTCCATGCTGCATGCAACTCAAAATGCACAAAACTTAGAATTATTTAAGCTTATTAATAACATTACCAACAAAAGGACACTCACTAACTATGAATCATCTCGATTCGTGTGAAGGATGGCAACAGATAAAAAAAAAAATGTTGATCTGCCATTTTAAAACTTAAACCTTAAACTGCAATACTATTAATGCCACTCCAACGTTTTTGTCATTAAAGAATTAATCTTAAAATAAATATTCTCTCATCCCTTTCCCATGGTTTTTTACCTTTAATTGAAGAGGGAGACAAGAGTAAACTGGGAGCAAAGACAGGGGAATGATCAGCAAAGGACCTCCAGCTGGGAATTGAACTCAGGTCGCCATGAGCACCTCAATGCTATATTTACGCGCACTTAACCACTAAGCTATTGATGCCAACTTTCATGTTTTTAACAAGTTTGTAAGTAAATGGTAAGAAAATAATTATAATTCTGAAAATACCCTTCAATCTAAGGCCCGGTTTATATTAATACGTTTTAGTTTTAATACGGCGTTTTAGAATGAAAACGATCTGCGTCCACACTGGCGTTTCACCCAGCTATTTTAAGCAACTCTCCGTCCACACTATACCGCACAAATTACGTGACCACACACACACACTGGCTTGCACTGCAGCGATGAGAGCTGTGCACGTCAGACTGTATATCAAGGATCTACTGCTGGATCTAATCTCACTATATTTGTTAAACGTGATATTTAATTCATCTTGTTGTCCCTATCTACTGACATATTCCCAGACTTGGTCTGTTGAATCTATTACTTGTTCTCAGATAACGTGTTTTGGCTGAGCACAAAGATAAGTTAAGAACCATGTACACTTATTCCACAAATTTGACTGACTGCTTGCATTTATTTCCTATATTGTTTAAACTTATTGTATGTTATACTTTCATAATGGCCATTATTGATTATTAAAACTGATATTCAGAAAAAGAGAGGGTATGTTTCGTATTTTCACTTAAAATTAAAGGAGGCAGTCATGTTATAGGCTCTATTTTGTTATAAATATGCGTACAGTGAAGATGACGGTCATATAAATATGTAGCTACACGACGCCGTAGACACACGTAGATGTTAAGTTGCTAACGAAAATAGGCAGTTCCTTATATCATGTTTTCATTTTATTGTTAAAATAGTAAAACACTAGCCAGGGTGATGTGAATGAGGTTATAAAGTACACTGTTCCTAGGGCTGCACAATTCTGGCTAAAATGTGAATCACGATTTTTTTTGCTTAAAATCAAGATCACGATTCTTTCTCACGATTCTTTAGATGTAAAATAAAGGTTAATATGAGTAGGCTAATATTATTGCTAATTCTCAAACATATCGTCACCTTGGAATTATAAGGTTCTATCTGCGTTCTGAATGATTTTGAGATATTGAGCTTCAAAGTTTTTGCAATACATATAGCAAACAGTATGTGTGCAACATTTGTTTTTTGTTTTTTTTTTAAGTCTTAAAATGTAAACAATAAGTTGTCATTTAATAAGAATATGTCAATAAATGTCAGAATACAACTATTCTTAATTATAAAAATGTATTTTTAGTTTAAGACATGTGCTTGTCTTTTGTCATTGACAGCATTATTAGACCATTTGTTTTCATTGGTAAGATTTCTTCTTGCATTATATAAGCTAGAGTAGCTATACTGACACTGTAAAACATTTATTTTCATGCACAACACTATGTGTTCGCTATGAAAGAAAAAACATATCAAATGCTTGTCGTAATCATAACTGTAAAATGCGTTATGATTATTTAAATGATGTGCGGCCAGTCTCATTTTCACTTTCTAGTGTGGCCCACGGCTGTCGTCACTGTGAGAAAACACACAAACATGCAAATCATTCTTTCAGCGCGGCTTTCAAACGATCGCTCTGTGCAACAAACTGTACGTTATTTACACCTTTATTACTTGTTATTCACAGCCTATGCAGGTTCTGTTCACTAAAGTAGCAGTCATGCGTGCACGCGCGCATTCTCGGAAATAAACAACTAGCTGCGCGCGTTCTTGGTAGCTCGTGGTCAGCTCACATGTGATTTCGCAGCCATGAATACATCATTACATGAAGACAGAAATGAAATTTCTGGCTGAATTATACATTATAAATGGAGTATGTGACACTTTTAACGCCAATTCAAGGTGTCCATGTTGCTGTGAAGATTCGTGCGACTGCCTTTAAGTTTCTCTCTTGACCTTGAAAATATAATTGGCTGAATCGTAGAAAAGCTGAATTAAGATCGTGTGTATAGGGTCGAATTGAGATCGTGATCTTTTTTCGATTAATCGTGCAGCCCTAACAGTTCCCTTTATAGATTTACCCAACGTGTCCTCAGGAGTTTGTTTTCCATATCAAACTTGCAAAGTCTGAACTTGCAAAGAGAGGATGCAAGACTGAACTTTGTTTAAGCTACTTAATATTGAGGAAAAAGCCCCAATCGGATAGGCGAATGCCTGCAGCCCTGCATCCGTTTTCAGATGTCTCCATTTCCCCCATTCACACTGACACGGAGCAGCAGCGTTTTAAAATGAAAACGGCTTCTTCAGCGTTTTCAAAAAGCTCTGTTTTTGGTGCTCGAAAACTCCAGCGTAGTGTGGACAGATGGTGTAACTGTAGCAAAACGTATGCGTTTTAGAATAAAACTAAAATGTAGTAGAGTAAACAGGGCCTAAAACATCCTGCAGTGCAACATCAAAGGTTGAAAAACTTGAGTCCAGACTTCCAACCACCTTGGAGGGCCTTAATTGAAACCGATCATGCAGACAACCCCAATTGTTTTGAGTGAGAGAGGGGGGGTAGAGGGTGTGGTATGTGTTATGATATCTACAGGGAAAGTAAGCTGTAAAAAACACACATCATTCGTTCAAGGGTACCTCTACACAGTGGGATAGCCATTCACCATACAAACTCACCCAATGTCAATGAGCGGGGGCTTCCCACGACCCCTCTTGTAACACAGGAAGAGTTCTGGGCTCTTGAGGCTGCCATGGTTGAGATTGGCCGGCTGACCGCTGTACGTGCTCTCAATGCATGTGAAACCTTCAGGCACAGTTTCTCCAGAAGACTTGTTGATGACAGCAAGGTCTGTGATTGGTGCCTTGGGCCCACTGGACTTGGTTTCAGATATATCCTGCTCTAGTGGTGTAGACTTGTCTGTCAGGCCAGCCACAACGAAGTAGTCTGTCACTCTGTGACCCTTATCCTCAATCATGGCTGGACAGACCTGTTCGGAGAGAAGATATTATTATTTTAAATGCTTGTAGGTCTTGGGACTTGCACAGTAATTAAACAGCATTAAACAGTCCATCAATGCAGTTGTATTTTAGGTCAATTATTTTATTTATTTTCACAAATACTTCTGTGCTTTCAATGATTTAAAAAAATGAACCTCCATTTTAACCATCAAACTAATGACGGGCATTACAGTTAAAAAAAACCAACACGTAAAGCCAACAAGGTTTTTACTAATTATATAAATTATTCCTTTACCATGTACATTCTTATTTGTCATTCACCAAATTATAAGCAAATACTAAATGCTTATATTTTTACCAATTATTTTTCATAGCATGTATTATCAACTGGTTAAATACACAAAGGAGATTTTAAACTGAACTGCTTGTCCAAAATTAGGTTGCCAACATTTAGAATGTATTAAAAAAGGACACCCCCCCCTCTTGCTTTAAACCACTGACAGCTGTAAAGCTCATAAAAACTCATAAAAGTTTGGAACAAGTAAAGGGTGAGTAAATGATGAAAGAATTTTCACTATACATTTAAGACATTACACAGTACTGCATATCTTCTTAGCAGTGGGAGTTCTTTGGTGGCTCACCCAGATAGCATACGAACGTGGGCCACTTTAGGCAGTGGTATTCCTTCGGCCCAGACAAAATGAATGTGAGCCTGAAGTGGCCCAACTGTACAATGGCAAAGGGGGCCAAAGATTCAAATTCATATATGGGCCATTTAAGGCAAAGATTTGGCACTTATGGCAAAATGTCATCTGAATGTGAGCCTAATGTGGCCCATGTGGAAAATGATAAATTTGGCCCAAATGATGGAGGACAAATGTGGGCCACAGTTGGCAAAAATGTGGCATAGTCATTTAAGGGTAATCTGGGTCTAAACCTAAAGTGGCTCACACGTGTAAGTGCAAATGCAGCCCAGTTATCTTAAGACATATATGTGCCACTTTTGGTAAATATTTGTCACAGTAAACTCTGACTATTGCAGCTGTGAGCCTAATGTGGCCAAGAGAAAATATGGCAAATGTGGCCGAGTTATTTTAAAACATATGTGGGCCATATTTGGCAAATATTCGGCACAGTAACCTCTGGCTAATGCAGCCGTTAGCCTATAGTGGCCCAGAGAAAATATGGAAAATGTGGCCCAGTTATCTTAAAACATATATGGACCACTTTTGGAGAATATTCGGCACAGTTAGCTCTAGCTAATGTGGCTGTGAGCCTAAAGCAGCCCAGAGAAGATATGGCAAATGTGGCCCAGTTATCTTAAAACATATGTGGACCACGTAGACTAAAGTCACTATCATGGAGAACAGTGTTTGATTTAGTTTGACTTATAGCCCTGAACCTCTTAATATAAATTTTCTTTTGGGTTGCTGTAACTTTTGAGAAATTTGCTTGAAAAGTTTAGTCATTGCAGCACACTAGCCAAGTAAAAAAAAAAAAAAACAATAAAATTAAGTGAGGCACAACCTGTGATGAAATAATATAATTAACTCATGTTAACCAATGTTTAATCCATTATTAGAGGTAACGTAATAACATGCTTGCACATGCCACATAATTATGAAGGTTAATAAGCTAAATAATTATATGGTTCAACTTCTGCTCACAGAGACATCAATAATCAGCGTATGAACCTCAACAACGGTGACAATTAACAAAATAAACAAAACTCACAAACATCACAAAAAGGATACAAAAAGTGACAAAATCAACATCATCAACATAAAGAGCATGGAGGGTCAGTTCTGGTTCATTTGGTTGAATTCGGGCTAATATGTGGTATTGCTTTGGCTTATTTGTGGCCCAGATCTGACAAACAGGAGTGGACCACCCTAGAGCCATCATTCCATTCAGTATGTGGTCCAGATGTAAGTGTCTGGTGTGGGCCAGATCTGGGCCAGAATAAAAGCAAACTGTGGCCCAGAATAGGGTCAGTTCTGGTTCATTTGGTTGAATTCAGGCTAATATGTGGTATTGCTTTGGCTTATTTGTGGCCCAGATCTGACAAACAGGAGCAGACCACCCTAGAGCCATCATTCCATTCAGTATGTGGTCCAGATGTAAGTGTCTGGTGTGGGCCAGATCTGGGCCAGAATAAAAGCAAACTGTGGCCCAGAATAGGGTTAGTTCTGGTTCATTTGGTTGAATTCTGGTTGATATGTGATATTGCTATGGCTTAATTGTGGCCCAGATCTGGCAAACAGGAGTGGACCGCCCACATCATTCCATGCGGTATGTGAGCCGGATGTAAGTGTCTGGTGTGGGCCGGATATGAGCCACATGAATTTTGCTAGATGGGCATACATCGATTAAAATCGATTCTTGAAATCACAATTAGATTAAAATTCAATTCTTGATTTTGAATTAAAATGTCAGTTCGAAGATGTGTTCAGATTTGATTCCAGAATGCTGTTTAGCGTACAGTAGAAAATAAACTGGTTGGTCGGAGCACAGCACTAAGAGACATTAAACACATCCTTGTGCATGAACACAACTGAGGTATAAAGACTTTATTCATATTTGGAGAGTACTGCATTGTGTGTGATAATTTAGCTACTTTTTTATTTTTCACAATTGAGCACCTGTAAATCATGGGCATGGTCTGTCAAGGCAAATTGGGACCAAAAAAACTACAAGGATTTGGTGCAAGGTTGACTTCTTAAGAGCAGTAGATGCACTCCCTATCCTGAAAGAAACTCTGGAATCAACGTTCCTCTTACGTGCAGTAGCTGACATATGGGCTATATGCATGGCTTTTTCAGCCATCGATAAACTTTCGGTGAAAGATTGATGTCACAGTTTAATTTGGCAGGGTTCCTTTTACAGCATCAATTATGTAATTTAATTTAAACATATATAGTAAAATAGACTGAAGGAGTCATTTAGTTGTCCAAGTGTAAAATTAGATGAAAGAGTGTTTAAACAGGTGCAGTGAGTGCAGAAACAGCATTGAAAATACTGTGATAAAATAAATTTCCATATCTTAAAGACATGACATGGAAATAAATGCAGTGCTTCTAAGTTGGTTTGAAATCCACTTTATATATTATATATCAATCAGAAAGTAAAGATCATTTAAACAAACCAGATCTTAAATGCGGTGAGTTTTTAATAGCATGACACCATTGCAAACCCCAAACAACCTGCATGTCTGGGGCAAAGACAAGGATCCATCCTGCACATCTATATGGAGCAGTCTGGGTACCTTGAACCACATTTTGACAAGATGTCCCAAGGCTCTTGGAGAAAGTTGCTACAGATGGAGACACAATAAAGTCCTCATTGAAATTGCCAAATGAATGGGCATACAGAGGGTTAAAGTAAATGGACATAAGACACAACCAGTTTTAAGAAGCAAGGGGAAATGTTTCCCCACGTTAAGCAGAACTAACTACATCAAGGTAAATAACAAATACAAATCAAATCATCAGACAATTCAGGGGCATTGCCTTTCACCAAAACCTTGTCACATTTTGAGAGAAGCAGAACTATGGAAAACAAATAATTTTGAGCTGCTTATGAGCAACAGATTGGAAAATTGCGAATCATAGTTGAATGCTATGGAAACACTGCTGTCTAATGAAAGGGTCACAAAGGAAACATGGATTATGGAAGATGTAGTTTATAGTCAACAGATGCTTTTCGCCCAAGTAGAATATCTTTGAAGATATCTTTGACGACTTCTACATGTTCGCAGCAAATGTGTCATAGATTTTGCATCATTTGCAGTTTGGATTGACTTTGTATGTAATCTACTCTCACTAATACTTGCATTCTCATTGGGTGGGAATCGTTTACTTACACAGCGCACATGAAATGATATGGTGGGCCAGATTTGGCCAGCAGCTGCCCTGATTTCTAAATACCAGAGAAATACCCATATTGTGTGACCTCTAATTAATTCTAATTAGGATTGAACCACAAATTAAACTTCTCAATTCAAGTAATAGCAGTTTTTCTTGCGCCCCGCCCTCCCAGCCCCCCGGCTTTCCATGCCCCCTTGAAGTCAAGTTAATTTTATTTTCCATATAGCGCTGGATCACAACTTCTTTTAATCAACAAGCTAAATAGCAGTGTATAATATCTTATTTACACAACGGCATGTCATTTCTGTCTCTACATGGTCGCTTGTTTACAAATTCCTGCTCTCTGAATTGTGCACAGTGGAGCCACTCTCTGCTGTATGGTAATGAGTGTGCGCTACATCTGACAGGATAGTTTCTCAGAAGTTAATCACTTTAATTTCACAACTGTCATTTAATTCTTGTAAAAAAAATTATTTAAAAAATAATTTAAAAGTTTTTTTTTCTAGTCTCACAGAATGTTGTCTGACAGCAATAACAACGTTGTTTTGATGAGATTACGTTGATGTTACGTAACACCCATGAATTTGGCTGGCTAGGATGTTGGGTCAACCTACAGAAAACAGAAAAATATCAGAATTGTTTAAACGCTCCCAGTGAAGTGACGATGGCAGCACTCAATCTTCTGCGTGGAGCAGCTGGAGTAGCTTATATGGGACTGTCAGTGTGACATGAACGAACTACTCACATTTGAAGACATGTCAGAAGAGGTGAGCTGATATAATCATAGACAAAAGACCAGGTGATCAATAAATGATTATTTTCTCTTTCTTATAGCATTCTAGTTTTGACTTGTTTGTAGTGTGATCAACGTTTGGCCTAGTTGTAGATGAGTTTGGAAGCAACTCGTAACATTCTAAAAATACTTTGGCAAATTGAACAAAATGACTTGGAAAAAAAGATTTGTTCATCTCAATGAACGAGACTCAAAGGTCCGAGTCAGTAAAATGATTCGAACCTCCCATCATTACATGACAGGCTTTGACCCAACTTGGCTGCCACGGTGTCTTCCCACTGGCTGTTCAAGACTGATCTTGGTAAGTAAGTTAGCAAATGCACCCTTAGGAAAAAGTAGTATACTTAAATTTTTATAAGTATACTTAAGTAACGGTCAAGTATAAAAGTATACTTTATTTAGTAAGTATACTAATATCAATGTACTAGTATCGTACTTGTGTACTACTTGCACTTGGAGGCAAACTGGCCCACTTTCTAGTTTTTAAAAGTACAGTTTTCTATTATTTTAAGTTAAAAAGTGCTTCTATTGCCCTGACGGTCTCAGTCAGCAGTGTAAACTGGTTTTCAACCATGAACAGGATAATAAATACTTTATTAACAGTTCATGTATTTGCAGGTCAAGACAAACATTCACAATAGACTGCAGCCTGCATGAGGACCTCAATAAATGTGCCAGACATTTCTGAATTTCTATACCAAGAGGTCTGGAAATGTTCTTCCCGAAGCCCAGAAAGATACACTATAGTGACAAAAGCTGCACAGTTTGTGGATAAAAAAAGATACCAAATTAATGTTAGTTTTGCTTGTACAGTTGAAATAATTGTTCAGTTATTTACTGCTGTCATTAAAAGAAACAAATTAACACCATGACTTTTTGTGTTTGTGTCGGGGTCAGTCTGAACAGCTGTGCTGCGTCGCACCCCCAATCCCTCCCAAAACTGCAAAACTAGGTGAAACACTAAAGGGTCATTTATTTATTTACCTTTTCTATTCATGCAATCGAATAAAAAGTATACAAAAATGGCATACTGTGGACCCTGTTACAGGTCCCCATGATCATCTCCAGAATAACTCATCATTGCACAAAGGACTGAGCACTTTGTGCTGGAGCGACACTTCTCTGGCTGTGGAACAAGGGATGTACAAATGCCTGTTAGCCTTGTGTCATGCACAGCCTCTCTCAATTCACTTATATAGCCAAGAATAGGCTTTGGAATAAATCAGCTCTCTTCACAATGGCTAGGCTAAGTGGAATGGCACAAAAATAAATAAATAAAAAACAAACTTGTCTGAGAGGGCAACCAGAAATACACTTAGATAAGATACATATTGGAAATTATATAAGAAAATAAATTCTAAGCTTGTTGTGGATGTTGTCCTAGCTTAATAAGCATGTTCAGAAATGTTCAAACATAATGTTTGATTTGAAAATAATGTCCATCTCATTTAACAATGCTAAAATATACACATTGTTGCCATTATTTTATACACAGCTTATGCACTTTTTGCAGCTTTATCATTTTGATTAATAATCAATAGTTCTAAAAATGAAGCCAATTAAGTGTGTAATAATGCAATCAAATGGGTGAATTACAAATACTCAAATTACTGAGAGTAGATTTATTTGAGTACATTTTAAAAAAGGTGGCGTAGAGTGTATTTTTAAGGTTTGGTTGTGTTTATGGGGTGCAAAACAAAGTGTGCTCGTGCTTCATTTCTTGAAACAAAAAACATTTTTTTTTTTAATCATACTTTGATTATATACTACTACTTAGCTAACATGAAAACAAGTATCATATTTCTTGGTTCCTCCGAAGGCCCGCCCTCAACGGGCTCTGGCTGGTCCTCTAACCCAATGTGTTGTGATTCACGGATCGGCTCAACATCACCAGAAAATGTCACACCTCTACTAGCATGCGCTTTGCCTCTGTGGTGTAAATAATGTCAGTGTAGCTGTATCAGTTTGAGCCTGATTCAGACAGTAAATGAAGGGGACAGCTGAACCTCATGCCTGATCTCTAAAATAAAGTTTGAATAAAAATTTACATAAAATTTGTCTTTCATATATTTTCACATTATAAGCATTTGTAAGTAATATGAAACTTTCACATATCTTTTGCAAAAATCAAGTTTTTTTTATTATTTTTTATTTATTATTTCTAACATGGAACACACGAAAAGCATCCACATAGAGACATTGCAACGCTGGTGAAGATTGTAGGTGTTTACAGGGGTTTAACGGATAAATATGAACTTTTACCTAAGTTGTTAAAGATGCCAAATAGCGTTTCCTGTTGTTTACATGCCTCTGTGACCCCACCCATTTGCTGCATGTTTCCTGGGTTGTAAACTGAAGTGTTTACGAGATCATTAACCATTCGTTCGCTGTAGTCTTTGCTAAACTAACTCTGTAAAATCCAATGTATCCCTTAGCACTGAAATCGAATACTTCCATACTATATAGTATGTGAGATGAGTAGTATGTCCGGATTCATAGAATTGAAAAAAAACCTGCAATATTCATAATATAATATTATCCCATTGTGATTATTCAGATTGCTGTAGTAGTAGTAGTGATTGTAGTTAGGGTTGTTGAAGTAGTAGTTTTTGTTGTAGTAGTTATCGTTGGTATAGTGATATCAGAAGTAGTAGAGGTGTTGTAGTAGTAGTAGTTGATGTCGGTGTAGTATTATCAGAAGTACTAGATGTTGTCGATGTAGATGTTGTAGTAGCAGTCATTGCTGTAGGAGAAGCAGTAGTAGATGTTGTAGTAGTATCAGTAGTAGTTATTGTTGTAGCAGTATCAGTAGTAGTAGACATTGTAGTTGTAGTAGTCGTTGTAACTGTAGTAGCAGCAGTAGTTGTAACATTAGTTACTTTCTGTAGCAGTAGTAGTTGTTGGTGTAGTACTTGTGGTTTATTATTATTATTGCTGTTGTCAGTTATTATTACTGTTGTCCTTTCTTTTTACTGTCATTATTACTATCATACATTACTAGCATTGTTGTCACTCCTTACCACTGACTGGTTTCTTTCTATCGGTTTTATTTATATCTATAATACTTGCTTCATTTATTGACTGTTATTGTCCCTTATGTATGTACTCTGACTTGTCCACCAAGTTACCTTTACATGCACACACACAGGCACGCACCTGCCAGTACCTGACTGTGTTGTTGTTTTTGTTTTTTGTTGACGTTTCATTTTCTTTGTATTTGTATGATCCCAATTTGTGTACTTTTTGCATATTCAAAAAAAAAAAAATTAATAATAATAATAATAATGATAAAAATAATAGGTTACACCATTGCTGCGTATATATATATATATATATATATATATATATATATATATATATATATATATATATATATATATAAAATAAAATAAATAAATGAATAATATAATATAATATAATATAATATAATATAATATAATATAATATAATATGATATAATATAATATAATATAATATATTGCAGGATAACCTGCAACATCCTGAGATTCTGAAGTGCGCATCCGATGCACGCTATGCTATTCCATGATGCCCCACGAGAGAATTCATGAATGGGAGTGAAGCAACACAACTGATGTGGTGATCATGACAACATGGTGCGCACACCATGTGCACATGAGTTCCATTTATATTACTCACATTCATACGGTATAGAACACACTTTTCTAAGAGTCAAGTAGTACATTTAAAATTCAAAATGCACTGAGTTGTAGGCGATTTCGGACACAGCCATGGACTTTTTATACATGTGGCAAACATGCACAGTGTGGAAGCATCAAAAAGTCCATGAAGATGACAAATTGCTACATTCAACGACAGTGAGGTCATTGCGCCCCGTGAACCACTCCTTGCAACTGGTGGAGTGTACCACGAGACCAGTCAGCAGTTGCCTGGCTGACTGAATCATGCATCAAACAGTTCCCCCTGGCACTCCAGCAAGGAGAGTACTGCTGAAAGGAAAACCCCTGCTTGCCACATTTGACACTGGGCGTTTGATAACATTAATTCAGCCTAGTATGGTGCCATCCAACCCACGAGGTAAAGCAAAGATACTCATTACCTGTGTACATGATGATAAAAGATATGTTCTCTCACAGCAGGTATATAACAATATCAGCCAGCCCAAGCGCATAGTCCCTCAAACTGGGGGCCTCCCTGTCCCCCTCCTCTTTAAACGTGACTGGCCAGGATTCAAAGCTGTACTTACCCTGCCTGCACAAAGAAAAAGAAAAGAAAACCACCCCTTCGTTCTCGAACATTACGGGACCACCAACCTGCTCACTTTCACCCAATAGCAGGCCAACTGGGGGCCGCCATCACCACACAGAGGATCCGAGATCAATTTCACATGCCTGGATTGGAAGTGGATGTAAAACAGTACTGCCAGGCATGCCCGGTCTGCCAAAAGACCTCTCCACATTGTCCTCACCCCAGCCCTCTATTACCTTTACCAATCATCGAGGTACCCTTTGATCAGATTGGTGGGCCACTGTCAAAGTCGGGGGACACGAACACATCCTAGTCATCTTGGATTATGCTACACGCAGTGCCCATAAGAAAAGTGACATTCAAGAGCAATAGCCAAGGAACTCTTCCTTCTCTGTAGCCGAATGGGCATCCCCTTGGAGATCCTGACTGACCAGGGCACCCCGTTTATGTCCCGGCTGATAGTGGACCTCTGCCACCTCCTAAAGGTAAAGCAACTACAGACATCAGTTTACCACCCAAAGACAGACAGCTGGACAGCCGCCAGCCCCACAGTCTCCTAGACGTGGCCCACAAGGCATGGGAACAAGACCCAGCTCCACACTGGATGGTAATAGAGCACACACGGGACCTGAGACAGTAGATCGACAGAGTAATTCCCCTGGTAAGAGAACATCTCTCCGAAGCCCACTGCACCCAGACAAGCTCTATGAACGGCCCGCCCAGCCTCATGAATTCCATCCTGGCGATAATGTGTTAGTCTTGGTTCCCACAACAACATCAAGGTTCCTGGCCACCTGTAAGGGTCCCTACCTGATCATTAAGTTTATCAGCCGGAACGAAGACAGGAGGACCAGTGCCACATCAAACTATTAAAATGCTTGTTTCCACCACCTGAACAGCTGGCCGTTTTTTTGTGGATGATGGACAGCCCATTGGGCACGTTGGTGAACAACTGTCCTCCTCACAGAAGACCTCCAAGCCCTGGTCAGTCAGTTCAAGGATGTGTTCAGTGAACAACCCAAGTAGACATTAGTCACTCACCACAACATCAGAACTCCTCCTGGAGTCATTGTTCTGCAGAGGACCTATCAGGTACCAGAAGCTCACCGACTGGCTATACAGAAAATGCTGATGTTGGGGGTAATAGAACCATCTTGTAGCCCTTGGTCCAGCCCAGTGGTGATGTACCAAAACCGGATGGCACCATCCGCTTCTGCAATGACTTCAGAAAGCTAAAAAAAATCTAGTTTTGATGGGTACCCAATGCCTCGAAAGGACGAGCTCGTGGACAGACGCAGTAGCGCCAGTTTTATATAAACACTGGATTTAACAAAAGAATACTGGCAAGTCCCCCTAACATTTAAAGCCATGGAAGACTGCTTTCACCACTCCTTCCCTTCAGCCTGCGTGGGGCTCCAGTCACATTCCAGAGAATGATGGGCACACTTCTCATGCTACACCCAACATACACAGTGGCTTACCTTGACGATGTGGTGGTCCATTTGAGGTACTGAGGTACTGGGAGGAACATCTTACCCATCTATGGAGGGTGCTCCTAGAACTATGGCAGGCTGGACTTACAGCCAATCCCCGGAAATGTAATCTTGGGCTTGTGGAAGCAAAGTACCAGGGCTCTCACATTAGCTGGGGGCTGATCCAGTCACAGCAGTCCAAAGTTGAAGCTCTCCAGAAGACCTCAGCTGTCGAGAAAGAGGCCCTGACCATAAAGTGGGGTATTCCTGGAGCTAAAATACTCTCCTAGGACTTTCACCCTGGTGAATGACATTGCGCCCCTACAGTGGATAGCTTTGGTGAAAAACAGCACTTCAGGACTTCCACATCCAACATCAGGCCAGGGCTGCCACCAGGAATGCTGATAGCCTGTCAAGCATATGGTATGGATGAGCAAGTCTGCCTGAAGCTGTGGTCACACAGGACTTTTCTCCCCATAGACTTCCATTCATACGCATGCGAATGTGTCAGACTGGAAACGCAAGCTCGTGCGACAAGTTTCGCAGTTATCTGCGTTGCAGTGTTCAAGTTTGATGAACTCTGACGTAAAAAAAAAAGAAAAAAAAATTCGCATCACGTGACTGTGTGAGACCAATCGAAGTTCAAAAAATGACCCAGAAATTTAAAACATGGACCAATAGTCCTGCCCATTTTCGCAGCGCTGTACAACAGAATTTCGCATGCAAAAACTCTAGTGTGACCGCAGCTTAACACTTTCCCTGCCAGAGAGACAAATCCCCGCCAGCTGGACACAAATTATCAACGCTGATCACCGCCACCTGCACTGTATCAGAGGAAGAGGATTTAATCAGAGGACATGGATGCTTCTTACCCAGAAACTAACTCCTCTTTCTTTTTTCCACACACTCCAGCAAATAGATCAGCATCACTCACCCCACAAGCCTGAACATTCTCAGACTCCTTCCACTCACCTTTCAGAAGCCTCCCTCCATGCACTATATACCTTTATTCCTGCACTGCTTCTGGAAAACTTGTAAATAAATCACCCTCTGAGGCTTTTGTGGTTATTCGTCGGTCTTGTGTTGTGTTTTGTTCCTCATTTCGCCACAGTATATTAAAAAAGGTTATATAAATGAAAATTCAAGTTATAAAAAATTATTGCTGGACAATATTTAAATATTTTAATTGTGATTAATCACATTGTTGTCTGCGATTAATAATGATTAGACGCATTGTTATGAACAAAAATCAATAATGATTTTAAAAGTGCAATAAGCAACTGTATGAACAAGAAAAAAAAACATATTCTCATAACATTCTAGCAGTTAAAATATTTTAAATCTAAACAAATTGTGTAATCAAATCAAATTTACAACCAATGATATTTGCCACTGCCAGGTCATGTTATCTAATTTGTAATAGAAATTAAGTTATGCACAGACTTCAGAGGCTTGATCATAACATTACAACAGGACAGTTGCAAGCAACATCAAGCTAGCATTCAGAAATGTGCTTTGCAGAGGTGACATATAGCTTTTGTTTTGACAACTTCACTGTTTACTGAAAATGTCCATTCAAGAGTTCAATACATTTAGTCATATTTTTGTAGGGTCCGATTCATGTGAGCGCAGCAGCTGCAGCAACGGTGGCAGTCTTAGGCCCGCCCCAAATGTTCTAATTTGTTGAGAAGTTTGATGATGCCTATCCCAAGCCAATGCTAATCAATCACCCTCACATCACACCTGTCCTCAGGTCTTTACACTGGCTCCCAGTTACACTCAGAATAGATTTTAAAGTATTATTACTAGTCTATAAGTCACTAAATGGCCTAGGACATTACAGATATGCTCACTGAATACAAACCTAATAGATCACTCAGATCTTTAGGATCAAATAAACTAGAAATTCCAAGAGTTCAGTAAAACAGGGTGAATCGGCTTTCAGCTACTACGCCCATCACTACTGGAATCAGCTTCCAGAAATGATCAGATGTGCTCCAACATTAGGTACATTCAAATCGAGACTGAAAACACATCTGTTTAGGTGTGCCTTTACTAAATGAGCACTGTGCTACGTCCGACAGATCGCACTATTATGTCTTTTTTGTTCTTTTTTTTTTCTTTTATAACTCGTTTTAACACATTTTAATCTGTTTTTATCTGTTTTAATCATTTTTATTATTTGTTTGCTTTTTATTCTTGTTTATGTAAAGCACTTTGAATTGCCACAGTGTATGAAATGTGCTATATAAATAAACTTGCCTTGCCTATGTTTTTCCTGGCATGTGTATTTAAAGCCAGTGAACAGCGGAATTTTAAAATATTAAAAACTAAAAAACAGCTGCGTTAATCAATTAATGCGTTAATGAATTAATCAATTATGGATAAAATAATTATCTGCATTAATTAATTAATGTGTTAGCGCAACAATTATGCATTAATTTGCCCAACATTAAAAAAATACATAATTTTTCTTTTTTTTTTTTTTTTTCCAGCTAGGTGTTCTTGAACTTGCAATTTTAAAAACATAGAACTTTCAGTTCTTATGTGTAAAAAGGCCTAAATGAATGCTAGCCCAACTATTGATAGCACGTTTAAGTCCTGTGTTATGATCGCAGTACCAGAGAGCCTCACAGCAGCTCGATGAGCACTCGAAATACAGTGCTCAGCATAATTGAGTACACCCCATTTTGAAAATGCAGGGCTCGCAAAATCCGGTAGCCCGACGTCCTGGGGCTGGTTTTTTTAGTTGGCTAACAAAAATCTATCTACATGCTGCTACCTGCTAATTTATTACCTCCGAATTGTACAGAATTATCCAGTTTAATAGGACATGTCTTTCTTTGGGTTCATAAACAAGACGTTTCACATCATGTTAGGCCTGTGTAAGCTATGCAAAATTAATATTATATATCCTTATGCAATTATTCAATATTAAGATAGAGATACATTGGTTGGCCGTTCAGACTGAAACAAAAAAATTTACAGGCAGCAGTAAGTTAGTTATATGAGAAATAATCCAAATTAACCACAAGGGAATATATGTATTTATTTTTAAAAAATAAAAAATTAAAGGACACATAGGTTACCCGTTTTTTCATATTTAATATAAGTCTTTTGTGTCCCCAGAATGTGTCTCTAAAGTTTCAGCTCACAACACCCATCAGATTATTTATTATAGCTGTTTGAAGTGACTATATTATAGCTGGAAAAAAGGTTTTGCTGTTTTTTTGTACTGGCCCTTTAAGGCTAGTCCTCCCCGCCCACCGTTCCCACGTGCCTGTCAGCAATCGCCGCCCTCGGCTGCCTCAGGAAGCAGATTTCACGTAACGTGTGTGAGAAATACTACAGTAAGAACTTTAACAATCAGTATTTGATGCATTTTTTTGTGGATTTGCAACGAGTCACACACAATGTCATTACAAAGTTCACGCACAGACACAGCAAGGACACAAACACATAGTGCAGACACATACACACACACAAATAGCTCAGACACGCAGACACACACACACAGAGAGAGAGAGAGAGAGAGAGAGAGAGAGAGAGAGAGAGAGAGAGAGAGAGAGAGAGAGAGAGAGAGAGAGAGAGAGAGAGAGAGTGCGTTAAGCTTTGCACTCGTTTTGCACGCATATGTGACATGATACTGGTAATATCCACTGCTGTATGGATATCTGTTATGTTAATGTACAAAATAAACCTGATTTAACGTCCACAAACCGTGATTGAAGCGTCTTCCTTTATAATTGTTCTGACACGCGGCTATGCTGATTAAGGGAATCTGAAGTGAACTGCTGTACTTTATTACACACATGCTCTGTTTTAAAACATTTTAAACTTGTGAAACTCACTCTTGATCATGTTTGATGATGATTGATGATCCTAGCGAACTGAACACACCTTTTATTCCCGGCTGCTTAGCGCTCGTCCTCTCTTGATGATATGATTATACACGTGACGACCAGACATGTTAATGCGCGCAGCTGTCAATCAATATTGGTGGGCGGGGGGACCGCACTCCTACGTAAAGTTGCGGTCGATCTGAAAACCGCTCCAATGGTCCACCGTTTTTATGTTGTTAAATTTGAAAAAAAAAAAAGGACTGGGTGTGTTTATTTCACCCCAATATGACAGTTTATACACTATACTTACACACATTTCTGTCCAAACAGCTTGAAAAGTAGATTTTTCACCATATGTGCCCTTTAAATAATACAATTTTAGCTATTTAAAACTAAACCTTTAAGAAATGCCATTATATCTTTTATTATTTAGTAAATTTATGTTTTGTTTTGATTTAATAAATAATGTATTTTCTATTTGGCTACTTAAATTTCTATTCGGTCTAACAACAATTACAGAGTGCCTGCCCGAAGGGCTACCAAGAATTTAGAAATTTTGCAGGCCCTGCAATGAATATTTTTCTCCATTTCTCAGTGAATTTAGGCAATGTATTTTGGTGCATTTGAACAAAACTGATTTATTAAATAGATATATTTATTAAACTAATATTTTAGTCACCAAACATTTATAGAAATAGAAAGATAATGCAATTAAATTGAAGCAAAATATTGCCAAAAAAATCCTTCTCTTGATTATTCCTCTTTTTTTTAAATTTGTATTTAATATTTTTTTTTATAACATATACCGTTTTCATAAGTTATTTTTTTAGATTAGCTCCAGATAGGGCTGTTTTAATCGAAAATCCGGTTTCGAATTCGGCTTCTAACGATTATGAAAAAGCATTAATCGAGATAAACGATTATTGCATCATATACCGCCCCCTTTCCAGTTGTACACATTTGTTGCTCTGCAAAGCTCGGCTCCACATGAAACTTACTAAAAGCATGTACTGTAATGTATTGTTTGCAGCATGGGATGCACATCATTCATATTTTTAAGTGAGCGCATGCTGTTGTGTGTGTGCGCGCTGCACAGCCTCGGACAGGCTTGGAGACTAGCAGAGTACACACATCTAACGACATCTTAATGCGAGCGCTTTAATGGTCAAATACATGAACATTTTTGTCAGAGCGCGGTGTTTAGTGATTATTCATATTAACCCTCATTAGTGTAATAAACAAACAAGTTGGGAATCAAAACGCAATGTAAAAGAAACCATATCAGAGCCGTGCTGTTCTTAAAGTAATAGCGCGCTATATTCTTACTGCCGCATGTTTTTATTATTAATCAAACAACCAAAGGAGAAAATCGTTCACTGCTCTTGACTGAAGGACTTTTGTAGCTAAAGTTTTTTTTTCTTACAGTGAAGATGCTTAAAGCACAGTTTAAACATAACAGATTTAATAACTCATTTCTAATAACTGATTTTTTTTTATCTTTGCTATGATGACAGTACATTATATTTTACTAGATATTTTCAATACTAGCAACTAGTATTCAGCTTAAAGTGACATTTGAAGGCTTGATTAGTGTAATTAGGCAAGTCATTGTATAACAGTAGTTTCTTCTGCAGACAATCAAAATATTGCTTAAAGGGGCTAATAATATTGAGCTATTAAAATAGGTTTCAAATTATTTAAATTATTTATAAATTACAAATTATTTTATTCTAGCCGAAATAAAACAAATAAGCCTTTCTCCAGAAGAAAAAATATTATAGGAAAAATTCCTCTGTTAAACATCATTTGGGAAATATTTATATATAAAAAAAAATTCAGAGAAGGGCGAATAATTTTAACTTCAACTGATAATCATTTTGAATAATCGTGATTATGATTTTTCCCATAATTGAGCAGCCCTAGCTCCAGATTTGGCTTAAGTACTGACTAATCGAATGTATATGCACAAATACAATATTGTATAGCTTCCTATTAAAAATATGAATTTAAAAGATAGATTTCTGAGGGGTGTTCTTGTATATGCTGAGCACTGTATTTTTGCTGCTCTATTGATTTAACGTAACAAGTGCAATGCTTAGAACATCACTACATGTTGGTCTCATGATCTGTTCTTTTCCTCACTCACTCTTTACCATGATTTCTGGGGTATTTTATCTAATTTGCTAATTTCCAATACCAATCTCCGGTTGACAGATCAGAGCATACTTAATAGAAGCCATAATAAAAATCATGGACAGTGCCTATACTGGACACAGCATATCACAGATGGCCATTTAGTTTCTGACATGCAGTTAAAAATATTAAATTGCCATAATTGTTAGCTGCAATTAGCTTTGTATCATAACAGCATGTGTACATGTACCCTTAGTCTTTACGAATACACTTTGTCTAATATTAATTAGAATAAACAGCGGAAAGCATGTTAAATGAATAAAACGCAAATTAACTCAAAGGGGAAAAGTTTTATGCTGGTAATTCAAACTGATTTGGGCTGAATAATGAGCTAGGAACTTAAAGATGTCACATTGTTTGATGGGAACAAAAATGTAATAACCTACGGATGGCTTAATTCAAACACTCCCAAAATCAATTGAAACATGATGGAGCTAGTTTATTTTGCGAAAAGATATCACAGCAACTGCAAATGGTTCTCAGTAGTTTGTATGCAGAATGCCTGACAACATTGTGGCATCCTCCTAATGAAACAGGTGGTGCGGGGTGTTTCCTACCAAATACAGACCAGGGCATCACTGAGCTCCTGGACGGCCTAAGATGCAATCTAGCAGTGTCTGATAGACCACAATAAAGCCCTAGAGGTGTTCTATTGGATTTAGGTCAAATAAGTGTTGAGGCCATTGAATGGTATCAGTTCATTCATCCTCCAGGAACCGCCTGCATGCTCTTGCCACATATAGTCAGTTGTTAATGTGATTATAATGGGATTTTGGCAATATTGCGATTAAACTTTACCTCATGCAATACAGCGTGCCATCTGTAGAATGTGCTTTCAAAGCAGTTCCTTGGTCCTCCTTTGGCATTTTAACTAAATCAAGTGTCGTGGGTATCATGAATTTACAGAACGAATATACATATGTTTGACCCAGCTTTTGTAGACTGACTGGCAACAACCATGCTCTGCACAGTTACAGGAACAGAGTCTTCTGTGGCCAACAAGTTCAAACAGCTCTATGAATGACATCAATGACAAATTCGGGTGAAAAAACATGGAATAAAACAATTCATGGAAGCACCAAAATACAAACAAAGCATTTTGCATTAGACGTGAATGAGTTAAAACAGTGGTCAGTAACACATCTACCTTTTCAAAGACCTTTTCCAAATCATTTGTACTGCAAAGTGTGGCATGTGAATAATGATGAAAAGACGAAACACGAATCTTGACAATAATAAGAATAATAAAATTGCTTTTAAACAGTTTTAAGATTTTTTTTCCTGACATGTAAATGTTATATTGCAATTAAGCACTTACTCTTATTATTGGAAATACTCGCATTGTTCGTGGCGGTGCACATGTAAACGTAGTCATTGTTGTTCATCTACTACACTCGTTATTTTCCTTAACACCGAAGGAGCTCAAATTTCTTAACAAGCCCCTCTGCTACTTTACTGAGCAGATCAAGTGTTTAACTGACTTGATGCTATTCTTCTATTAAAGTGTTTTTTAGAGGTGTAAAAATATTAATTTTTAATAAATAATATTAATATTAAACAAAACAGGGTACATTTTACTTGAGTTCACTGTCCCTGTAAAAAAAAATCCAATCTCAATTTTATTTAAAAATTAAGTTACATTTTACTTGTAGATGGCATGTTTTACAGAAAATGTGGTTTAGCTTGTAAATAACATGCATGGAAAAAAGTATTGAATCTACTTTTAAAAGGCTATATAAACATTGTTAAGCTGGAGGAAAAGGAAGCACAGGGGCAGTATTATTATGTGGTTTTGTTTTTCCCTTTCACTTGAGAGGTTCTGCCTTCCTGCCACATGGCCTGCCATTTGTCATTCCCACAATCCCTCGCGACTACCTGTAGTAGCCACTCCTGAGGACGGCTCTTTTTATGATCTCAGTCACCTGACTCAACCTTGGCAAGTAAACGTAACAAGACACAAGGTCAGCCAGCCTACATGCACACAACGCCTTCAACCTATACATTATAATTCAGTATAAATAAACAGAGGCCCACTGCACAGGTAAACATAGACCAGGGGGTTACAAACATGTCACGAATGCTCCCGCACAGCACATTTCATGTCTCCCTTGATTCAGGAGTGTTAGACAAAAGAAAACACATAATTTGAAGCAACCCGCACTAGTTTGAAACCTCTTGAACATCAAGTTATTGATCAATCAAACCAGTCTGCGACATCTGCACTTTACAAGCATCTCTTTCTTTTAGTACAACAACAACAAAAGTTATCCTTTAATTCGTATGCTCACAAAACAAAGATTGCATTTTCACTTTTTCGATCCACATATTCAGATACACACTTTAACTTACAATGTATATCATAGATAAAGTAACCTGTAAACAAATTGATTTGTGTTGTTAAGACTATTTTTGTAGCACTGATACCATTACTGATATGTCAGCAACTCGTGGCGTACAAATATGAAACGTTAACATGTAAAAACAAGATTTACAGGCGGATGTGTCTAACGTTAGTATTTTTCAGCAATCTGACACACCCTGCAGTCTTCATTTGAAACATACCCGCTTTCTCAAATCAGCGAACTAGGCATTAGGCAAACGCTTAAAGTGTTGTCTAGGTGGACTGCACGCTAAAATTTGACAGCCAGTAACGTACTCCCTAACGAGGCCTGTGAACGAATTGTCCAACTGTTGCATCTTCAAGAGATAGAGCAGCTCCAGACAACTCGACCTCATTTAACGTATATTCAACAGAATGCAAACCGTGTTTTATTCTATAACGTCCACAGACTCAGGACACGCTTCGAGGAGTACCAGTGTGAAAATATCATCCTCCGAAACCACCAGCCGGAGAAAATGCAACTCAATCCGTTTGTCTACATCAAGCAACTTCAAAAACCCAGCAATACGTACCAGCTGTTCAGATCACTAAAGTACAACACGTTGACATGTAGGCAAGTTGTAACTTGCAGCCTGTCCACTCCGTTTCGAGCGGAAATTAAACGTCTAGTTAGTGCGAGCGCGCCGTGTTTATTCCTGGAAACTTTGTCTCTGTCGAGCGCTAGACTGTACGGCAGCAAATAGGCGCCATGTTTGTGTTTTGTTACTTTGGTGTGCTCTCGGGTTTCTCGGACTGACTGCTGGAGGCGGGTGAACACGCCCATGCGTGACTGTCTGCACCACATTTCTCTTCCGCTCTGCACTTGTGACTTTTTATCCATAGGCTAGTGCGCTGCGAACCAGAATTTACAGGTGCCTGCTGCTTTTACACCTCACAAGCCGTTGGAACGTCTGTATATTATGCGTCTTGATTGTACATTTACACAAATAGTAGTCAGAAAAGTTGAAAAGCAAAACAAATACATTTTAATACTCAGATGAACAGAAATTGCAAAACGAGGTTTATTACACATTAACAAAATACACTATTTCAGACAACTTTTACAAATCAATTGTATTTACACTAAAGTTTAGTACAGATGACAAGAGTTCACATGGTTCAGAAAAGGAAAAAAAAAAAATTTGACGACGATAAAATGGTTTTTGCAAAAGCACACCACAGCAATGTGCAAAATTTCATTCAGGAGACCAATATGTAAACAATTACAGTTGTTTATTAAGACATGTTAGTATTCATCAAGATTGACATTAACTAAATTGGGAAGGGTGAGATTTTCTGCTCGAGGAGGGGAAGAAAGACTCTCAAGTCGGTCTAAATCAAGAGAAAAATGGTCAGTAGTCCAGTGGCTCAAATCTTGGCTCATACTTGAATGTACTGGGGAATCTTTAAAAAGAGATTTATCTGAAGAGGTCCCCAAACACAGTTGTGTTGTCAGTAGGGGAGTTTCTTGATCAAGATAACACGACCCAACAGATGGCAAGCAAAGTTCTTCATCCCTCGCCTTTTTACCAGGATTCTCAACAGAGATGTCGCTGTTAAATGACACATCATCATCATCATCATCATCATCATCATCAAACAGGTCTGGGAGCTCCTCCTGAGCAATGCTGAATTTAATAACATCACTTGAGCATTGACTGGTGAAAGCCTCTAATTGTGATGAGTCCCATGACACAGTTGAGTGGAGGGCGGACCCCTGCTGGGCAGGAGGAGAGGTGCAATGGGCAAGATTGGTTGAAAAAGAGATGGAAGCCTCTAAATTTGGGGTCTTGCAGGGGCTGTTCATCTCAGCCATGGGCGTCTTGAGCCAAGAAAGGCTGTCTTGCTGATTCCAAGATGCTTGTTTCTTCTCAGCAATTCCTTCCTCTACAGCTTTTCTCCACGAACTTCTTACATCTTTAACTAGAGATAGTTTATATTAAAATCCAATGTTTAAGAACAACATTTATAGCGAAGTAGTGAACACTGACTGTTGAGGCTACCAAAATACATACTTAGACTCTCAGGGGTGCGGCAAAGCTGTTTCCTAGAAGAAAAGGGGTCCGATATGGCATTTAGTAACTGTCCAAGGTCTACATCACTTCTTCGATTACCTGGACTCATGATCACTGCATCTGCAAACTGAGAACCAAACTGTAAATTAACGTTTGGGTACATTTGCATTAAGTATGCAAGACTGTCTGCCCCGTATCTGTCCGTGGCGATTTCTCTCAATTCGCACCGGTCATCAGAGAGCAGGTTTGATATAGGGAAAACTTGTGAAGGGCAAAGTACTGCTTAACACTGCCCTAGTATCAGTTTCCCACTACAAAAAAAAAAAAAAAAATTAAAACTACAACCCACCACCATAGCTAGTTTAGTTGGTGCTACAGGTCTGTCTTGTGTATTACAATGAAGCAAAATTTAGTCAAAACACACACATACTTGACTTGCCAAGTTGTCATACTCCAAATCTAGAATTTGAGCCTTGGTCTTTAATAGGGAGGTCTTTAACAGATTTCTTGTTTGGCAAGGCTGCAAAAGAGAAAATGAAGACTAAAATGTTAAAATCAATACCACAACCAGTTTATAAACATCCACAAAATAATTAGCTTCAATAACACATAATCTGAGATCTAGTATAACGCAATCATCCATTGTATTACTTGCATGAAATCATGTGTGCATTTCATAAAGTTACGACCACATCAACCTTGAAATAGGTCTTATTTATTGGATCCAAAAACAAATTGAGGAGCAACAAACTATTACGTGCTGCTAAACATGGCATAATTAAATAGCACATCACTAACTATTCAGTTGTGAAATCTCAACTTTTACTTTAACTCAACTCGTTAAAAAGTAGATGTTTTTGTGTAGCAAACAAAACTTGTCAATTATGTGCAATATTTCATGCATGCAATGATTGCTGGCCTCAGCAGACGTCTCTATAGAGAAAACTACCTGTACTGGACTAGGTGTCTCGGTCACAGACTGAATTGTTTCACATGGTGGTGTCCCACAAGGCACAGGTTCTAGTGAAAAGCAGCTGTCAGATGGCAGATGGACTTCCTGATCTTTAGTTGCCACAGAAGATCTGTTGGTAAATAATGCGTTTTGATGTATTGTCATGCAAGCCAGGTATTTTCTGAAGTTTTTCCATCTAAAAAACAAGATAAAATTGTACCATACATTTTGATCTCTGGCTCAAGGTGAACTTCTTGTTCCAAATGAACAGCTGCCTCTGTGGTATCAAGTTTTCCTTTTGATGGCTGCTTAAGCAGATCTCGAAAGCAAGAGATTTTTTTTTTTTTTTTAATTGCAGCACCTCTATGGGAAAAAACATATTATACAAGGAGCAACTTAAGCTGTAAACTTACCAGATGGTTTACATGGATACTGTGAAATAACACTAGCCTGAAAGCTAGCCTCAGAAGCTGGCTCAAATGAGAGAGCAACCATTGGAGATACGAAGTCAAGAACCTGTTAAGAGATGCAAAGAACAGATCATTTGAAAGCAAACGAGCTAAACCAAATGTTACTTCTGTATAACCTGACACAAAGAGACACACACACACACACACACACACACACACACACAACATAAAAATAAAACAAGAAAAAAAAAAAAAAAAAGTTATTGTGACTCCACTTACAGGATCCTTTTCAAGAAAACAGGTAAGGGGTGTATTTTTCAAACAGTTAGCCCACTTGCACTCCCAGTCCTCCTCCAGCTTACTAATGAAAACCTTGATCTCTGCTGCATCTTCTTTGACCAATTTCCACCTAGAAGAAAAAAATAAATAAAAATAAAATAAATAAATTTAAATAAATAAAAAACATTTAATCTAAAATATCAATATTGTGCTTAACAGTTAGTAAAGGTCCCAAATTCATGGTGTCCCTTCACATACCTTTATATTTTAGCAGACTTCTAACACAGAGGGTGTGGTCACAGATTTAAACTAGCAACTCACAAATTAAACCTGATGTTGATCAATTAACTCACAGGTGACAGTGATTTTCAAATCCCTGATTTGTTTGTTTGTTTATTTATTGTGTCTTAATGTATTCAAACTAGTTCAGATTGATGGTTGATTTAAAAAAAGAAGAAAAAATTAAAAGTTCTATTAAAAAAGTTTTTTTTTTTAAAGTTTGTTTTACTTTTGTTTCTTTATGGTTTAATTCAAATGACAAAAACTAAACTGAACTGTATCTCACCATCATTACAACACCATTCTAAATATAAAAAGACAAAAAAAAGACAAAATATATATATTTATTGTTACCTTATAAGATTGAGGTTTTCTTTTGAGCGTGTGAAAAGCAATGCATGCTCCTGGACATCTTGGTTTTGAAGCTGTACACTCGGCCCTACAATTGTCTCTCTCTCCTCACAAAGGACGTGTAATCCTTCATTCAAAAGTGCCAGCAAATGCACGAGGACACGCTGCCCTCCCTCATACAACCTAACAGCACTGGGCTATAGAGACAGAATGTACTGTTATATGTTTGATCTCCAAAATTAGAACACTGAAGTTTCCCTTTACAATTTCTGCATGTAGCGCTGACCTGGTAGGATAGACGTTCCATCCTTTCATGCAAAACTGCAGGCATCTTCACATTTAACTCCTGTCCACACAAGATGTACTGGTCCACCTGTCCATTGATCACACTCGCCACTATGTCTCGCTTTCCTTGATGGTTGGATAAGAATCTGTCAACCTCATTCCAAAGGCCTCGCAGCTGATAGTACCAAAATAAATATGATTAGAATGAAAACAAATTAACGTATATATTCATGAAAATTATATTAGTAAAGAAAAAAGGCATTAATTCTTATAAATTAAACCTTCTGGGCTTTTGCAAAAATGACTTCTTTCAAATCTGTGATGCGGTCATGTTCTCTACAAATAAAAAAAAAAGTTAAGCAAAGTGAAATGATAGACATCTATGCTATTTCAGTTTATTTGAAAAGTGTCAAAAACGAGGTGCTTACTTAAGCAGACTGTCATATTTGGCATTCTCTGCATCAAGGTCTCTCAACGACTTTTCCAAAACTCTGGGGATAAAAAAAAGACATGGTTACACATGTAAAGCTGGCTAACAGAGTAGGGGGGAAAACTGTGAAGACAGCGTAGGTGTAATAATTATCTGAAGAAATACACCAATTAATTGGCTGATACAACACAATCTCTTCCTCATAAGGAGAGAGTCTGAAACATAAGTAGTATGTAACATGAATTTTATTTCTTTTCCTGAACCAGACCCTACTGACTAGAGCAACAAGACATGCCAAAACTACAGTAAGAGCACCTTTCCTCAGCAATAAATGCTCAGCATGAACAGTAAGGGCACCTTTGTTGGAAATAGGGCTGGGTATCGAGTTCGATACTTTTTAAGCACCGACTGAACCGTCTCGATACTACCCAGCAAGCAATAGCCGTCATTTCACCGGCTAGGTGAAGTGTAGACCAGGTCTAGCCCAGCTACGTGTAACCCAATTTTAGCCCAAATAACCTTAAACTTGGTTGCATGATGTTTTTTGTTAAATAAAGCTTCCCAGCAAGCAATAGCCGTCATTTCACCGGCTAGGTGAAGTGTAGACCAGGTCTAGCCCGGCTACGTGTAACCCAATTTTAGCCCGAATAACCTTAAACTTGGTTGCATGATGTTTTTTGTTAAATAAAGCTTGTGATACGTATGATACTTCGTCATGCAAGAAAGGTCAATAACAATTATGAGGTTCCTGCAAGTAATAGACGTAGTTTCAGTTTCTCGGTGAAGTATAGACCCAATCTAGTCCGGCTATGTGTAACCCATCTCTAGCCCAAAAAAATTACATTTGCTTACCTGTCTTTTTTTTGGCAAAATACCTTGTGATATGTATGATATTCCTTCAAGTAAGGAAAGTCAATCGCATATAAGGAGTTTGGGCTTTTAAAAATATATGCTATTTTCATAGTCTGAGCGCAGCCTTGAATTAGCTCGTCATTCGGCCGGCTATTTATAGCCCACTGATAGCCTAAACTGATTCACTGTAGTATTTGGCTGTGCGGCGCGTGCATCACGCACGCATTATCAGTAAGTGTTAAGGTGTAATTTCATGACATGTTCTATTTGTAGCCATAATTTAGCTTTGAATTAGATGTTCTTTACCCACCTCGCAAAATTTACATAAAAATTTATTGCAGACTTACTGCCTTTTTATTTTTAATTAAAAACAAATATGGCATAATATATCTTATTTTATAATATATTACATATATCTTAAGGTAAAACAAGCCAGATCTAATCAGTTAAGAAAAACCAATGCAGTTCTGTACTCCACACGATAGATGGCGGTATTGCACATTTGTCGAGTCGGCTCGGCTGAAATGGACCAACAAATCAAGAGGAAGAAGCTGTTGTGGTTTGAAAATTGTAGCCCGTTGGATTGCGAGCGCCCTGCAAGGTAAGTGTAATCTGCTTTAAAGAGCCCATATTATACATGAAATAGGGTCATATTTAGGTTGTAAGGGTCTCCAACAACAGTCTAATATGCATGCAAGGTCAAAAAACACTTTGATGGTCTTACAATCTGCATTTATTTTTACCTAATTATCCCAGCGACTCCCATATGAATCGTTCAGCGATTCATTTGTTCCCAAACCCCTCCTCAGCGCGAAGCTAATCTGCGCTGATTGGACCGATGACAGCCTGCTGCGATTGGTCGACACGGACAAGGCTTCAGCGCGAGACAGAGTGAAATGCCCAGCTGCTAATCTACAATATAAAAGTAGTCACAGTGCATACACGCTTCATAGTGGATTTTGGCTGCCAGTGGGTGAATGTAAACACAGACGATGGACTAGAAAATACTGACGACTAACTATTTTATTGAGCAAAAAGTCCAAGAACTGGCGAGGAGGTCACAGTCTTCTTGCTCTTTTCACACACACACACACACACACAAACACACACACAGGGCCTGCGCGTCCATAGAGGACCGGCTGAATAGAGAGGGCGCGGCGCTCAGTTATATCCGCGAATACCCGTGCGTTACACACACGAGGAGACACACATACACACACACAGAGGGCCGGCGCGTCCATAGAGGAGCGGCAGAATAGAGAGGGTGCGGCGCGGCGCTCAGTTATATCCGCGAATACCCATGCGTTACATACACGAGGAGACACACACACACACACAGGGCCGGCGCGTCCATAGAGGAGCGGCGCTCAGTTATATCCGCGAATACCCGTGCGTTAAACACACGAGGAGACACAGACACACACACACACAGGGCCGGCGTGTCCATAGAGGAGCGGCGCTCAGTTATATCAGCGAATACCCGTGCGTTACACACACGAGGAGACAATAATATTGAGCTGAAATATTTTGAAACTTGTCCGTTGCATGTGTGTAAACAGCTGACGATCCGTAATCAAAGCGGCACGCGTCGCGTTTTCAACGTGGCTTTACACGCGATATGAGAATATAAAGAGTTAACCTGATACGCGGTTACAAGTAACAAAACACAACTAAATACATAATTTGCAAGCTAGAGTAAACGAGGCAATAATTTTAATCGCACTTACTTACACTTGTGAAATGGGGGTAGAAACTGATCCATGATGCACTGATCCATGTTCAGACAGTCTATACTGATCCTTCCTTTAACAAACTGAAGAAGTCTTCTTTGAAAGCAGGTAGTTTTCAGAAGCACTCAGAACTGCTCAAGGCTGGGCTATATTGCTGATGTTTCATCTTTGATTAGACTGTCCATAATATCCATCTGCACAGCGTGACTTCATTCGACCGGTGTCTGTGTGTGTCTCTGTGTGTGTGTGTGAGACTTTTTTTTCTGTTAGTGGGCGGGGCCGCAGGTTTCAAATCTCCCGGGTTTGCGCGCCCAACTACTTGTGTTTCGTAGCTGCGTCATCGCGAAACACCTAATGACTCGTTATCAAGACGACTCGTTTGAAGCACTATGAGTCGACTCTTTTATAGATGAATCAATAGTTTTAAACACTGTACACTTACAGATTTAAGCCTTAGCTGGATATTTCACTTCACTTAGAGCTGTGTTACACACTACATGGAAGGGCATTTTCAAAAACCCATAATATGGGCTCTTTAATATCATGTTGTTTAGCAATGTTTTTTATTATATGTGCGAGTTTTAATATAGTATTACGCTAATATCAATGGACAGGCACCATTTATTCCAAAAATCTTACACAAACAAAAACGGTGTGAGGGAGTGTTACAACATTTTAAACACGCAAAATTAAACACTTATTAAGCAAAGTTCGGTGATTAAGAGCATTTATTGTGTATAATGCAAGTCGTCTTAATTAAATTGCCTCTTGAAGTCAAATAAAAAAATCAGTCATGAGATGAAACTTCTGCAGTTCTGGCTTTTAAATCATATTTGATTGTGATTTCATAACAAGAGACTTAAACACAAGTACCAAGTTAATTCTGTTTTTAGAAAATCTATTCAAGTTAATTTCTGATTTTTTATTGATTTATATTTTATAAATAAACTTTACTATGTTATGGAAAATGTCATTTAGTAATATGATTAACTGTATTTTGACTTGTCACAGTAAAATCTAGTATAAAGTAAGCTGATAGTTATTATTATTATTATAATGCTTCTCTAATATTTGTAATTATTTGTTTTTTTTCTCCACAGATATTTGAGTGTGGCTGTGTAAAATGAACAGTCTAGCAGGTATGAGTTGCTTAAACACTTTAGATTAAAACATTTACACTATGACCACATTTGCTTGTTTCCCTGTCCATATGCAGATTGCCCATGTACATTCACAAGCTGGATGAAGCTTTCAAGTCACATCAAACACACAGAATGAATATTAAACAATATTTATGCATTATCCATATAACTGCTGTTGACATAAAGAAACATTGAATATAACACACTGATACTAAAATAGTTAAAATAAGTGAATAAATAACTGAATTTAAATGTGTAAATAAGTAAAAAGCTTTAAGCTGTAAACCTGTGGCTAATTATTTTTTATGTTAATAGATGTTTTTTTTCTTCTAGTTTTAATACGTAACCATCAAGTGTGATTGTGTCCTGAAGATCTACCTCATTTGAAGAGTCTGTGCATCTACCTCAATGAAGACTTAAAGGAATATGTGGTGAGTGTGTCAACCCATCTTCCTTTCAAAAATGTATTTGTAAAACTCACAGTCACAGGACTGAGTTTAGAACACATCTCAGTATTTTCTCTCCTTTTTCTGCAGGACTAAAAGTGGCAGAATCTCAATGCACACACAACAGTGGAGATCTTTATCATTTGGGCTGAGGATGCTGGTCCTGGGGACAGACCTACAGATGTGGGTGTAGATGTTTTGCAGAACCTGCTGAGTGTCACATATAGATTGGATGGACTTTTTGGGTTCATGTACACTTAAAGGGTTTTTTTTAACCAGAAATGAAAACGTTTAATTATCCGTGTCGTACCAAACATTGATTTGTCTTCAAAGTACAAATTAAGATACTTCAGGTGAAATCTGAGAGTTCTCTCATTCTCTATACACAGCAATGGTCCCAACTTGTTTAAAGTCCAGATAAAAACCTAAAACATCCTCAAAACAGACCACATGCTTTTAGTTGTTTAATCAGAATATTTTTAAGCTACAAGAATAATTTTGAGTGCATATAAAGCAAAAATAACAGCCTTTGAGTTTCTTTATTCTGTTGAACAAGATATTTTGAAGAAAACTGAATACCTGTAACCATTGGTGTATAACCTGTACTTCCATGGTATGTTTTTTACAGGTTTTCAGCTTTCTTTAAAATATCTTCTGTGTTCAACAGTAAAAAGTCTTAGTTTTTATCTTATTTGTTTTGTCATAACTTTGACATTTTTATATATATTTATTTTGTATTGTTTAATGTTTTTAATATTGTTAATGTTGCTTTTATTAATAAAAGCTTTGTTTAATTAGTTTGAATGGATTGCATTTTTGAGAACCTGTTGATCAAAAATGTTGATATGTAAATGTGTATTTTTGTTGTTTATTAAATGTATAAACATAATCATTTATTAGCTGAAATTTTGATTACTTGTTTATGCTTGGGCTGTACTTAGACGTCTATTAGATTTTCACTGACAGCCCAAATTTAACCATTATTTAGCCTAGACCAAAATTCACCGGCTTTTAGACGTATATATGTAGCCGTTGAAAAGGCGTCTAAATCACGTCTAGTCTAATCTTGGGCTATGGTTAGACGTCTATTAGATTTTCACTGACAGCCCAAATTTAGCCGTGATTTAGCCTAGACCAAATTTCACCGTCTAATGAATGTATATATGTAGCCGTCTAAACTTGGGCTATGGTTAGACGTCTATTAGATTTTCACTGACAGCCCAAATTTAGCCGTGATTTAGCCTAGACCAAATTTCACCGTCTAATAGACGTATATATGTAGCCGTCTAAACTTAGGCTATGGTTAGACGTCTATTAGATTTTCACTAACAGCCCAAATTTAGCCGTGATTTAGCCTAGACCAAATTTCACCGTCTAATAGACGTATATATGTAGCCGTCTAAACTTTGACTATGGTTAGACGTCTATTAGATTTTCACTGACAGCCCAAATTTAGCCGTGATTTAGCCTAGACGTCTAGGCTATGTTTAGACGTCTAATAGACGTCTATTAGACTAAAAAATGCTTGCTGGGTACGGAGTATCGAAAAAATCATTTTCGTTCGGTACCAAATTTCGATACCCAAGGGTATAATCTTGTCAACGTCAGTGAGCACCACTTGGAGAAAACCTGCATCCTTAACGTGCCCTGATCAAATGCTGGTGATAGGCTGCGGCGGCGAGGCTGTCTTGAAAATCAGCAGTTTACGGCAGTTACGCCCACTCGTGCAGAGCTTGTCAAAGTGTCAAACAGACATCAAATCAGTTAACTTTTAGCACTTCTTGCTTGTGTACCGTTAAAGTTTAAGGCCTCGTTTACACTGCAGATAAATGTGACCCAATTCCGATTTTTTGTTCATATGTGACACAGATTGGATCTGTTCTATGACCATGTAAGCAGTAAAAAAACGCATGCATTCGGATATTCAGCTATCGGTTTCAGGTCTCCTTCATATGTGGAAATAAATCAGATATAAATCGGATATGTGACAATGCGACTGTCATGTAAACAGGCAGATCGGATTTATTGAGGCATTCTGTTCTGATGATCATTAACCTTGTGACAATGTGGTGCTTCTCCGCGGTTTAATGATGTATAAGGAGGAGCGTGTGTGGAGATTTCGACGCGGTAAACAACAACAACAGAGGAAATATGGAGGAAAGTGGTCAGTCGCCACAATTTGCTCCCACCAGACCTGAGATCTCTTTCGTAACCACACATTCCTCTGAATGATGGAGGACAGCATAAAAACCATAAGCGCGAGATGCGATGACGGCCCTTTCCCACCCCCTCCGCCTCAAAATCATTTTAAAGTTGGGCGAACTTCGTGTTGTAACTTTTGCTTTTTGTCGCTATAAATACACTCACTGCGGGCGGCTACACATAGAACTTTATTCTCTCCAACAACACCAGTGCGCGCAAAGGCTACATCAACTACACACACACACACGCACACACGCGCGCACGCGCGCACGCGCGCACGCGCGCGCGCATCAGGGCGATACCATTACGTAAACTGCGTGGGGGTAAATCTGGACTGAACCATTCACTGCTTACACTATGCTTCGCATATTCCAACGTGGCTAGTGTGGCACAGATGCTAAAACCCGCGTTTATGCATGTATCGTAAATTGTACGGCAAGTGTAAAGACATGAATTGGATATGGGTCACAATTAAAAGAACATGTAAACGGACAGACAAAAAATCTGATATAGGCAGTATCATATGTATATGGAATTGGGCATCAAGACCTGACAGTGTAAACGGGGCTTAAGTTTGTGCGGGGTAAATTTATTAATCCTTTTTTGACCTAACGTACGCTGTGTAACGTTATGTACTGTTTCGATGGCTTTAAATACCTGGCTAAGTTGATACTAAAATGCTTTAAGGTTAACAGTAAATTATGAAGTTTACCTCACATTAAACTTATCTTATAAAAATGTCCTTACACTTGGCTGCATTAACAGTTTAGCTTTCATGTTTTCTTCACATTAATTTCTCTGCTCCTGCTGACCCAGGAATTAGGAGACCATCAAGTGATAATCCATTTACACTGGCAGAAAAAAAGTACAAATGAACAAAGGAAAGAAAAGATGAATGCCACAGGGCCGTTACACATTTTATTGTTAAAGGTTTGCTGCCTTTGTCTACTGTGGAGAAAGATTAGATTTACTGGATATGCATTTTTCAATGCCTAGAAAAGAACCAAAAACATAGTCAAAATAAGTCCATGCGATATAAGTGGTTCAATCATAATTATATGAAGCTGCGAGAATACTTCTGTGCGCAAAGTAAACAAAAATAACTTTATTCAATGATTTATTCATGAGAGATCAGAAAGCTCTTGGATTAAATCCAAAATATCTTCATTTGTAGATAATTAATGACAGAATTTCAATTTGTGGGTGAACTAAACCTTTAAGCAGCGGTAAGCCTCACAAATACTTAAAATTGATTGACTTAAAACAGCTTGAACTTTATTAAAACGGTTTGCACTAATATATTGTGTTAACTACACTTTGTTCATTTTGTGCTTTTGTTCCTTTGTTTACTGGTCTTAGAGATAAGCCTGCTGTGAAAAGTGTCACGAACATCCTGAAAAAATAATCTTGTTAAAATATATTTCTTTAAATAAAAGTATTGAAAAAAAGTATCGTTCGGAACCGGTATCGAATTCAGGGTATCGGTATCAAAAATTTTGGAACTATACCCAGCCCTAGTTGGAAACAAAAAAAAGTAAAAGAAACTGCAGACATTTGAGAGGAGACAAAACTTAGGAGCTCTCAATGCCTGTTCATGCACAGTAAAAAGCAGCTAGTTGTTGTACAGAGGTTTCATTGTTGACAGAGACACAACTTGAAGTGTAAAAGAGAGAAACAATATTTTCTGCAGTGGGCCTGCCATCCTTTTTCTGACCAAAAGGTCACGAAGTGCAAGTACTCCTGAATTAAAGTCTGCGATAACTAGTCTAAGATGCTCTTGAGTAGGCACCATAAAGAGTTGCTCATGCCACAACACACTCCAAGCATACAATGCACACATTTGATTAATTTACAACCTACAAAATTCTAAGGACAGTTCCAAATTTCAAATCATTTGGGTTTTAGAACATATTATAAGAACACTTTCCTAAAATATGTTTAACACTTAATATGTTGTTTATTTTCAAACTGTTTTAATTTGATCTAAAACAAGCACTAAAGACTAAAAGATTTTTTGGAATTATTGTTTAATAAAATTCCTATAGAGTTACGTTAGGTTAACATTCATTTATTTGCCAAGTTTCACAACAAACTGGTTTATTGTGATTAAATGTTAATAAAAAAAAAAACATAGTTACAGCTAATAATTTAACATTAACAAACAGGTAATTATTCCTGTTGTTTTATATAGTTCTTTGGAAATTTTCATCTGTTTGAAAAACTAGTTTACTTTATGATTTTTCTGTGCTACTTTGTTTTATTTAAACCTATTTAATTATAATAAAAGTGTTGTTTATGTTACTTTTTAAATGTGAAATAAATGTGATATTGTTAAATGCATAGTTCTGATTAAATGTGCAGCCAATGCTCTATACCAGGGGTCTCAAACTGCCGGCCCGCAGGCCATTTGTGGCCCACCCTCCTCCTCCCTCCAGCCCGCAACTGACGTCAAAAATATAACTAGATTCGGCCCACCAAAACATTTTTTTTTTAACCACTATCATTATTTTGCAGTCACGTCTAGTGACCAAGCGGCAACCTCCCGCTCCCCCTCGGGAAGCCAATACGGAAGTAACTGAAACTGCAATTCATCAAAATTCCGCTAGTCCTGGCTCCATAATAGAGCAAATTTCAATTGAGCCCACTGTTAGAATGGCCAACTTTACAGCAGAAAAAAAAAGGTGTTTACAGCCTGGTACAAAGAACGATTTTGGTTCATATAGTTATTATTACCCTCCATGACAACTGTGAGGGGGGTGATTTTTTTTATAACTCATCTATTTCCTTTATATTAGGTTATATTAAGTTTGCTTAATTAAGGGCGTGGCCACTTGGGTGACAGCTAGGTCTCGCTGGTCGCCGTCACTTCACCTCAGCTGAATCGGGCAGATTAGCCACTGATCTCTGCATATTCATCGTATTTTTGTTTTGTTTTGTGTGGCTTTACACAGTCAGCTGCCTTTTGGACTTATTTCTTACAATTATCAGATGATATGGGATGCTGTGTGCACTTAATTGTGCTCACAAACCATTCACGTGGCCTCCGTTTCCCATGTGAGTAATGTTATATACTTATACACCATCTCTATAAATGTATTTGTTTTATTTAAGATCATTTATCATTCATATTTTTCTTTAGACCCGTAAAGCACTCCAGAATGTGACAGATTGATTAGCTGTAGGCTCTAGAACAGTCATATGAAGCGTTATCATACAGTGTTATGTTGGATTTCATCATAAGTCTTGCATTTACTAACACAGACTATATCTGAAGTGTTTGGAAGTATTTCGCGTTTTTCTCCTGTAGAAAAACGTCATAAGAACAATGCTTAGTGGCTAAATGTGTTACAGCAGTGTTTTTAAAAGTCTAAACACTTTATTGATATAGTGTACAGCCAAGCACATGTGGTCAGAACACAAACGAGTCACAGGTAATAAAGTATTAAGCGTTTCTCCCAAAGTAAAGTCTGTCTGCCAGGTCTAAGCAAAGTGCCAGCAGATGTCTGTACCCCGCTCACTCTCCGCCTCTTTGCCCTTGTTTGGTATCCCGCCGTGGGTGCGATGACGCGTGAACAAAATGGCGTCGGTTGGCCGCGCCTACTTGTAGCTTCTTTTGCAGTGTTCAGAAACCTATGGGTGACGTCACGGGTACTCCGTCTATATATTTTACAGTCTATGCTAGAGACTTGATGTTTTGACCCGCCACCTAGTTGACATTTAAAGTACTACATTCAGATTAGTTTTACTTTCATTGTTTCTCAGTGTGCGGTCGAGAGTAACACACATGCGTTTGACTTCTGTGGCTGATTTAAACATCAAAATATATGTCCGTAAGTGCTTTATTTTTACTAAAGCTCTACTTTTGTGACTATTCAAGGGCCGTTTGATTATTATCAGTTTTTGTATTTTGTTTTACAAACACTTCATGGCTTACACGTTATGCTGGTGGTTTAACAAAAACGATAATTTTTCTAACATTCTATTCAAATGGTCTCATTTAATAAATTCTCCTCATATGCTTATTAAGATTTACATAAAAAATATATACATTAGTACAATTGTACTGCTAGCTGAAAGTGTGAATATATACATACTTGTCCCCTCTTAGTTGTAGTTTTACAAAAAAGAAGGATAGTGAGAAGAACAATTGCCAGTAAAGTCACTTAAATTACCCAAAGTGCTTTCTACTGTTCTTACGCTATTGGGACAATACAATTGGCTGCGATAGAATAATAATTATTATGCCTATAATTTGTAGTATTTTTATAGCAATTTAAACTCTCCCTTCAATATGTACAACAAGAAACAAAAAGCTGGAATTTTGACTCCATATATATGCTATGGAAGAATGACTGAGTGTGTGTCTAGCGCTCGGCCATACACACAACAACCACAGATATATTTCAGCAGCTGATGTGTGACAGGATAAACGCGCAGATTTGCATAATCACTGATGACAGCTAATGCTTGAAATATAAACATCATGTCTGTTGTCCTAAAATGGATCAATTATATCAGGTTTCCACTTTTTTTCCTTGGGCTTGAATGTTAAAACGGCCCTCCTATAAATTGCCAGTAACTGAAATGGCCCCCCAACAATTTGAGTTTGAGACCCCCGTTCCATACTATTTTATTTCAACAGAAAGAGGAGCATAAAACGTTTAATAAAAAAAATTCAATGAAAAGTCACGGATTCCAACTATAGTGACACCTGGAGGCGTTCGCATGTGTCAGCTATTCATAAAGTGTTGCGGTAACCTATATAATGGAAGCAAATTGTCTAACTAGAAGACTCAACATCTCAACAAGACACTTACTTGGCTCTTTTCTGATAGTCTTGAATGATAAAGTCCTGCTCTACAGTCACTCTCTGGAACTGTCTCTTCACCAGCTGAAATCTTTTTAACTCCATCTCCTCGGAACTTGCTGGTACTGCAGCAGCCTCAGGAACCCACATGCCATCTAATTGACGAGGCAACAAATGTAGAACAAATATATCAATTTAAACACATACGCTTAACGTGAAAATTGTATCTGTGAATAATTGACAATAAACTTATAATTTGACTTAAGGCAAGTTGATGGTGTGCACATGCAATAACCCTATGGCAGTCTTTTGGCTGAGCAGTCAAATGGATGCTTAAATGGGTGGTCCACTACGATATCATATTTTAAACTTTAGTTGATATGTAATGTAGCTGTGTGAACATAAACAGCATCTCTGAATGTAAGACGCTTTTTACACAGGTAGGTTAGCAAAGCCTACAATGAACAAATTTTGGGGAACACAAAAAATACTTCCGGGCCAGTAAGATCACAAACGTACTTTTACCGCACACACACACACACACACACACTGTGCAGCTAAGGGGCGTTGCCAGAGGCGCTGTAATGTTACAGCAGAGAAAGCTGAAATGGCGTCCAAACGCTGCTATTTCCACAGAGCTTCTTCTGTTTCTGTATTTGGGCTTCCAAAGGACACGACGCAAAAGCAGAAGTGCTTACAGTACAATATTAATTATGTTCCAGAGAATATAAAATACATAGCAAGCATGATTTGACAAAAAACAGCTTCCAAAATCCAAAAATGCTGGATTTGGTTAAAATCTCCTCAAAGAAGGAGCAGCTCCAACAAGCAGAAGCTGTAGCCTGTGAGTTTTGATTTGTTAAAATTGATCATGACATGTACAGTGTCTAGCCTTAACGGTATGTTGTAGCAAAGATGTAAACAATGAGAAATGCTGTTTGGCACCGCTAACAATTTAGCTACAAATTCATATTTATCAGTCAAACTGCTGTAAACACACACACACTCTCTCTCTCTTCACCAGCGCGTGTGTCTCTCTCTATAGGCAGCTTTTCCGTGCGTTTTACATCTCAGATAATGAACTCGCAAAAGATATGTGAACTATTCGTATTACTTACACATGCATATTCTGAATATATGTGAAAGACGTGTAACGTGTTGAGTTAAAAAAATACAGGAGAGCTCGCCTAACTCATGTAGCAGCAGAAACATAAATGAAGGCTCACACAGGTCGCATCCCACGTCTTGTGCTTTATTCTTCTGTCAACAGAGTCACTGTAAATTACAGAACAATAACTTAATCCGAGCACCAGAGAAAAAGAAAAATAAACATTGGTCCCGCGGACATGTGCTTCTTGTATACACATCTATAGACAGTTCTCACACACACACACACACACACACACACACACACACACACACACACAAAATGGCGATCTCTCTTAAAGGAGCCGCACCCCATTTTCACTCGTTACAGACACTTGTCAGATTTTATTTTAGAAAGCGAGCATGAGGTTGACTGACTGTTTACACAGCATGAAAGCGTTATTCCTTCAAGTGAAACATGAGCACACATTGGTTTGCATCTTAAAAAAACAACCAAGCCTTAAAATTACATTCTGGACCACCCCTTTAAATAACAAACAAATATGCAAATATCATATGAAATGTTTTGGCCTGACTTTAACACAACCGAATCGAGATAACCACATACCAAAAATAAATAAAAAAATAAATCACATTAAAAAAATTAAGAGCTTAAACTCAAGTATACCTTTGTCATAAACTAAATGGAAAATTGAAAAAGTGCTGACTTTGAGACCAAGGAGAGTAGGCTTGTGATGCTTGTGGTTGTAACAGACTTAGAAGTGACTTGCACCTTTGGGACATGAAAAACTTTTTTTAACTTCAAGACTGTTAAAAACCTTTTCAAACTCAGTTACAGAAACAGAGTGATGTAATTCAATTTGGAAAAAAGTTGGTGAAAACACAGTTTCTATCTCTCAACATTAGATATGGGGGACACATAAAACCCTACTGTGTGGAAAAACCACCATGGTCAAAACCTGAACAATGCATTAGCAAGTAAGAGAATACTGTCTTACAGACACATCCCTTTTAGGTCAGGCACTAGACGTAGTCAAAACAATCTGGTAAAGCTAAAGGGCAGCACTGCTGCATGTGTTCCATACATATAGTGTGGCAACACTGGATAAGTGTGACATGGGGAGTGAAAAAAAGGGGGCAAAATGATTGGTCATTTAAATAAATATATACATTCTATACAAGAACTGATTGTTTTACTAGATAAGATCCTTATTTCTCATCTGGGAAGTTATGGAAAGTGTCATTTGAATCTTCAAACCAACGATTTGCTCATATGGACAGACACATGTAGCAGGTAGTAGTCTCGATTGATTTGTATAAGTGAAACAGCTTCTTTTTTTTTTTTTTTTTTAAAGGCTTTCCTGGTAAACATAATAAAAATGTAAAAGAATTGAATCTGAAATTTAAATGTCCGAAAATGTTTAAGGTACTTAACAAAACTTCTTTTGTTACATAGTCAATTCACCATATTTAACATTTATAATACAACTATCATTATATACACAACAATTCAACATACTTTTACTTGCACACTCTGTGAAATTCAGTATACATTTTAAATTTTGTTTACTATTTTTTACTACTCTTTTATAAATAACTATAAAAAAAAGTATATACACATGCACACATGACAGCCATGTGCCAGGTATTACAATTAAGATTTTATGAGGAACATATTTTAGTAATCTTTTAAAAAACAGCCCTGAGTACTTTTAGTGGTTGGGAACTAATAATAATTACATACCAACGTTAAATGTCTTCATTGTTTTCAGCATGACATGTTTAGCTAAGTGGAGCATCAAGTTGATAAATTTTGGTCCAAAAGCAGACAGCAAATGTGACGCAGCCACCTTAGGAAAAGCACTGCCTTCTTCATTCTAAATATTAAATAAGAAATAAAGTCAAAGAAAAATGTGAAAAACAGTATATCATTAGTGAAACAATAAAATTAATTCAAATATATTTGTACCTAATACATTTATACAATCATATAACTGTATAATTATATCAGTTTTACTAATAATACAGTTTTGTATGTATAGATTCTCAAGCAATGCAACAGGAACACTAGTAACAGAATATTGTATATAAAACACCACATACCGCTATCTCCTGGAGCCATGCAAAAGCCACCTTGCGAAACTCAGCATCACTTTTATGATCCCAAACTGGCCAGCAATTTCTAAACAAGTAATAACATTTTTAAATATGTAATTCAAATCACAACAGAAAAGGAAGGAAACATTAAAATGACCATATAGTACTACCTGAAGACATCTTGGGCACGAGTGGGATTCAGTTTATTAAATAAAAAGTGGATGACAATGTAGAATGCCTCTTTGTTTGGTTTGTCAAACATGCTCCTATAAAACAATAACATACATATGCATAAACATATATCCATAAACACACACACATTTATATATATACACATTTATATACATACATACACACACATATATATATGTATATATATATATATATATATATATATATATATATATATATACACATATATATATGT